>NC_092512.1:22510449-22810677 GCF_047511675.1 Marmota flaviventris | reverse complement strand
CATTTATAGATATACACATATGTGTATCTATATACAGACGAATCGACTTTTATATAGAGACACTCTGGATATGAAAATGAGACCTTTATTTGCTTGTATAATGTGTCAAAATATCAAAACTGGAAAATTCAGCCAAGTTCTTCACAGTTTTGCTTGAAAATATCTTTTAAACTCTCTGCAAATTTGATTCCTTTTCTTCAGAATCTCAAAAGAATCATGGGTCAATCTCAGCTTCACAAACAATTTGGTGCCAGGACTACATATGAAAAGAAAAAAAAATCAGTCACCAGAGAGGGGCCGGGGAAGGTAAAAATTAATCAGCGTAGATTTAAGGTAAAAGGAAATTATTTCCCAATAGTCACGTCTCTCCTTTTTAATCAAAGAATCAGGAACCAGATTTTTGTGAGCACCCTAAAAGTCTCCCAACTTCCTAACACAGATCTCATTTGAAGGAAATAATACCCAACTATTAATATAAGTCATGACAATGAGAATAGCTGGATTAAATCCCCAGAAAATGTATTCATCCTCACATCACCCCATGTTTTCCTCGAAAACTCCCTCTGTCCCTGCTACTCATTATTCCTCTCATCCGTCATCATGCCACTACCTGGCTTGGGATGAGCTACTAGGGATGTGTCACACCAACAGGACTATAAGCTCTGAAAGGTAAAATTGGGGTCATTTTCAGCTTTATAAGACTTAAAAACAGTGTCTGTCTCATTCTAACAATTAAATGAATGTCTGTTGCATTAAGAAACCAATACTGAAAAAAAATAGAAATGCAGCTGACATTCACATTTTCACTGCCATCACTCATTGCTCTTAGCAACTGCAGTTCTGAGTCTGAGAAGTGAGCCAAGCATCGGACGGCACTTTAGTGCCTTCACAGAATAGTTGAGACTGCTCTATTATTTAATTACAATCTCCTTACTCGTTCCACTATTTCCATAAATTCACTTCTACATGCTCCAGAGAAATTATACAGGTCATCAGAGAATAAAAAGCTATTGTGCAAAAGAGATGGACTACTTACCCATTCATCTATTCATCTATTCACTTGTTCATTCCATTGGTTATTCTTTTGTCAGTTCATTTCTTTGTTTCTTCTCTTATTTTTATAATACTCAGGTGTGCATAAAACTGGATTCACTCACTGGGGACACTCTCCTATGCTCATAGTGCCTCATCTTCTCAGGTAGTGACATATCATTAATGGGAGCTAAATAAACTCATACAGTATTTGTCATCCAAGGGCTTGATCCATAACATCATATTCACTTGGTCAAAATAACTTTCTCCCCTGTTCTCTTTTTTAGATTACTGCTCTAATGAGGTGATTCCATACAGGTCAAGTTTAGTCTTCCAGAGTAAAATGATTATAACTCTGCCATTTCTTCTCTTATAACAAAATATCTGGGTAATTGATTAAGGATGAGATTTAATTAGCTCACAGTCTTGGAGACTTATGGTCAGAGCACCAGCATTGCACAGCTCCAGTGACGGCTTCCTGGCTCTATCACAACATGGTGGATAGCATCGTGGGATGAGCATGTGAGAGAGGGAGAGACGAAGACAGGAATCCAGAGTGAATTGGTCTCTTTTTATAACAACTCACTCTCAACAGAGCCACCTGGGAACCAAGCTTCAAGAACATGAATCTTTCAGAGACAAATCATGACCAGACAGTAACACATTCATTATCCATAAATGCCGAAGTCTTCTTAAGTCATATAAACAAATGATGAAGAAAGAGTAATCCACTATGGAGCTGTGAGTGACAGCTCACCACCCTTCTTTCTGCTTTTCTTTGGATACTGTCAGCTCAGTCCTGGCCAGGCTCTCAGGTGACTTCTCTGATAGCATCAGTGGCTCAGGTCCCTGTCCTGTCTTACCTATCTATAGTTCTTCTTGAATAAACGGTTCCTGTGAGTTACAAGAAAAGGCAGGAAGTGACTGGAGTCCAAATTATGTAAAAATATTATTCTTTCCTGTATTATACAACTATTTCATTATACAACAATCTTTCATAGACAGTACTTTACTTGGATTTCACACAAGTCTTTTTGATATGCCTGGCATATATGTATGGTGGAGAAGACAAAGCTGAAACTCAGCAATCACAAAACTTGGCCAAGGTCATACAGTGACAAGAGTAGGTAGGACCCAGACTTTCTGACCCCCTAGCACAATTCTTTTCCTTCCACTCGCTTCTCCTACTTTCTCCAGGACACACCCACAAATAAGAGATGGTCACCAACCTACAACCTTCTTGTGGAGGACTGGAATTACACATTGTTTTGAAATAACATGCAATGCTCTGCTTTCCTTGTTCCACTATGTTTCTCGTGTTGGAGTTGCAAGAGAATAGCTATGAGGCAAAACACTCTGAAAATCCCATCTTGATTTATTTGCAATTTCAATCTTGGTTCTATTTTGTATCACATTATAGACCGAATGTCAAGGACAGGCTGCTAAGGTTGTATTGAAATGACCTAAGGGAGGACACGTCTTTACTCCATTCTTCACTACGTCCGTCCTGCCATTGTTACCATTGCTCTTTGAATCCTTTCCTCAAAGTGATGTTAACAGTCCTGAAAGCCATCCCTTCCCCTAGAATGCAAGCAAATGTAACTGATTCTCTCTATCCAGGCCTCTGGAGGTCAATGGATTCCCTTCCTTCACCTCATCACTAGAAAGATTCATGAAGATGCCCCACGCACCAACCAAACCACTTTCTCAGCCTCACCTCCGTGCCCTGACCACTCTCTCCACCATTGTCCCAATGTGTGAGTTCATAGGTCTCCCACCAGGAACAGTCCTCCTTAATCCTCCTCCATAACTCACAACACATCATGGGCATTGTACAAAGAAATAATGTAAAGTTTCATCTGAAAACATGGGTCATTATGAGTCATTATAGTCCATAAACATCATTAGCATCCCAAGTGATTTCACTTGGGTTTCCATTTTTTTATTCCAGCATGACCTTCATGGGGAGGCATAAAATTCTGCTGCTAAATGCAGCATTAACCTGCACTTGCTCAAGGAAGGTTTCCCCTACCCTGCTCACCACCAGCTCAGTCTACCTACCACTCCATCCCGGCCTGTGTCCTTCTGGCTTCTGCAGTTGTATGAACCTTCACAAGCCACGTGCAGCCCCCAGGTGTCTATAAAACTTCCCTGGATTCCCGGGGGCTCTGCACACTGATGTGGGCTTGAGTAGCACGGACAGGCGGGTGTGCCAAGCAGCCGGTTTTTATTCTGCCATTTGCCAGAAGGGAAATTGCTAAAATGTTTTAGGGCCCCCTCAGGAGAATAAAAATGTCACACTGCCTTTAGCTTTTATCCCTCACTAAAATCAACGTTTTCTAAAAGAGAGAAGCTTTTAATACTCTTATAAGAGTTTTGCTTCAGATCCAGCTTACATTAATTAGTCACATACTTTTGGCCAGAGTTTTTAATAACTTCATTCCCATAACAATCAGCTATGAATCATCATCTCCACCTCGAAGTTGTGGAAAATGGAGACAGGGAATTGAGTGGTCTACCCAGGTCACACAGTGTGAGGGGCAGAAGCAGAATTTGAACCTGGTTTTTGGGACTCTGACATGAGTGCCTTCACCATATGTCACTACGTTTCACCATTCTCTGATGATGCCCCAACAGTGGGACAGAGTGCGGCTACCACAAAATACACTGTGCTTAAGTCCTCACAGAGTTGCTGGGGTTCCCTATTCATGCTTCCAACAAATATTCATCAAGAAGCAACCATATGCCAGGTATTCTTTTAGGTGTCAAAGATAGAGATCAAGACAGACAAAACTACTGCCTCACAGAGTTTACATCTACTGTGGGCTACAGTCAATAAACAAGATGCAAAAAAAGTAAAACATACACTATTTTAGCAAGTATTAAGTACTAAGAAGAAAACACAAATTAGGGACTAGGGACATGAACTGTAACAAGTTAAGAAGGGTTGAACCAAGCATGATGGCACATGCCTGTAATTCCAGCAGCTTGGGAGGCTGAGGCAGGAGGATTGTGAGTTCAAAGCCAGTCTCAGCAATTTAGCAAGGCCCTAAGAAACTTAGCAAGATGCTCTCTCTAAATAAAATATTTTAAAAGGGATGGGGATGTAGCTCAGAGGTTGAGTGCCCCTGAGTTCAATCCCCAGTACCAAAAATAAAAAAAAAAAAAAAAGAAGGGTTGAAATTTTCAATAGTATGGCCAGAGAGGACTTCCCTGAGAAGAAAACAATTTGATATGTTTTTGGCATTTTAATTGCACTCAATTATCATATTAGTGTTTGCACTTGAGGATTATTTTTAGAGAATCCCATCATTTTATTTCTAGGAACTGCATTATGAGAATCAATCTATCAATTGCTAATTAACTATACCATTACTTATAAAAATCAACTTTGCTTTGGCTAATGGTTTAGGATGAATCTAAGATTCCCACGACGATGGATGTGGTTTGGACAGACTAGGGATAGCAAAGGCCACAGAGTGGACCAGCCTGAAGCTCGAGAACCAATCTTCTTGTGGTCACCTTACTGTGCCCCCTACTTGTCACCCAACTGTATTAGGCAGTTTTCTGTTACTTTAACAAGATACTTGAGATATTTACTTATGAAGATAAAGAAGGTTTATTTTTCCTAATGGTTTTAGAGGTTCCAGTCCATGATCAGATAGACTCATTGCTTGTAGGTCTCTGCTGGGGTGCTGGGTGGGGTGGCAGGGAGCACATGATAGAACACACTGCTTTACTTTATATTAGAAAGATCTGTCAAATGAAAATATTGTGACTATTCACTACATAGGGTTGGCATGAGGATTAGGAGAGAGCAATCCCTATACACCATACAAGTCTATACTCAGAAACAGATCCAGTATGTAATTTATACACTGAATGCACAGGTACAAATGTTAATGAATGAGAGACCTTATTTAGTCTGGGTGACATATTCATTAAAAATTGAAAAGTAAAGACAGCCGTGCAATCCTGTTTCTTTAAAAGAACACTGATGTTGGCATAGATCTGGTGTGGCAAATAGCCAGCACTAAGAAAATGTTTTAATTTGCGGTGTGAATATAAAATAAAAAGGCAGAGTTTCTTAGAAAAAAAAGGTTTCAAGGCAATTCCTTAAACATCTTGAAAAATAGCAGCAAAATTAACCTCAGTTCAGGATTTTGATGAATAACATTTACAGGGATACAGGTAGAACGACCGAGATGATTGCTTTTCATTAGTTAAAAAAGAATAGCAAGTCCATCAGGGACAGGGAGCATATTGCCATATCCCTGCTCACCAGACATATAAGAAGAGACCCAAGAGAAAAGGATGATTCTGGGGACACCAACATATCCAATGACAGCTGGTACCTGAGCATGGTGGAACGATTTGCTATTGATCCGTGGTTCCATGGTTCTGCAAAAATGCTTCTGTAACTAGATAGCAAGGGCTTGCAGGCAAGGACTAGGTGCATGGTCATGCTCCCCTACCCTGCAACTCCTTGTCATTGCTTTATTTATTAATTTACTTATTTGGTACTGGGGATTGAACTCAGGGGCACTCGACCACTGAGCCACATCCCCAGCTCTATTTTGTATTTTATTTAGAGACAGTGTCTCACTGAGTTGCTTAGTGCCTTGCTTTTTGCTGAGCCTGGCTTTGAACTCAAGATCCTCCTGCCTCCACCTCCAGAGCCGCTGGGTTTACAGGCATGCACCACCACAGTACCTGGCTTGTCATTGGTTTTTATATATTGGATTTTAGTAAGAATTCTTTAAAAAAAAAAAAAAAGCCCATTGTTTAAAAAAAGAAAAATGATTGGAAACCATTTCTTTCAAACTAGCATGCATTTCCATACTAGCATCTTTCAGTACATAGCCCAGTGCATGACTGATAATAGTTACCCCTTGGCTATTTGCTAAGTGGTTTTTATATATTGGATCATGCTGCAAACCTGGAGGCAAACAAACATAACCTAGCTAATGTGGAAATCAACTCCATCCAACTTTAACCAGCATCAGCGATTATGAATTTCAATATTGGACCAGCACAGTCAAGATGGCTGAAGATGAAAAACGAAATAAATTTTATTTTATTATCACTGAAACTACTCAGAATTCTAAAATGAGAGAAACAATGTAACAGAAGATTAACAGATAATTAGGTAAAGAGAGAGAGAGAGGGAGAGAGAGAGAGAAATAAAGACTCTCCAGTCTGTGGAAATCTGAGCTGAATGTCTCTATCATCTGTGTGACCCCCGGCTGACTTATGCTCACTAAGCCTCAGACCAGTTGTAAAATGGAGATACTAACCATCCATGCTTCTTTGGAACGTTGTGCAGATTAAATGAGATATTCAAACAGAGAATTCCTAGGACAGTGTGGCACATCAAAAGCATTCAGTAAGTATTAGCTATATAACATATATATATTTGTGTTTATTAGAAATTTAAAGCTGTGGAGATACTAAAATCATCTAAACCTGTAAGTTTAATATGTGTTTATTAGCAACAAGATTCTTTTACTCACATACATGAAAAAAACACTAATTTGTGAGATTTGGAGCCAAATTAAGAAGTACTATTGGAAAGTCCATATTCCCATCACACACACAAACTCACAAGTGCATACACACTCACACTTACACACACACTTACACACACACTTACACACACACACACTCCTACCACCCTATCTCTTAATTACTCTATCACCTAGCTAAACACTAAGTGTTATGGTTTAGATATGAGCTGTCTCCCAAAAATGACACGATGTAAAAAAGGTTAGAGGTGAAATGATTGGCTGTGGTAAGGGAAATCTCTGCTTCCTGATTGTCATTGCCTAAACTGCTTTCCTCCACCACGCTCTTCTGCCATGATGTTCTGCCATACTTTGGACCCAGAGCAATGGAGTTGGCCATTTATGGACTGGGACCTCTGAAACTATGAGCCCCCAAATAAACTCTTCCACCTCTAAATTTGTTCTTGTTGGGTCTTTTGTCCCAGCAGCAAAAAAGCTAACTAAAACACTAAGGCTCTTTTGGAAAAGATTTAGACATTATCAAATCCAAGTCCCTCATGAATCAGCAGCTTAAACGAGTCTAGAATAATGAAGCTATCTGCCTGATGTGTTTGAAATTATCTTAAAAAGGATAGCTACTATTTGAGTTCTAACTATACATCAGGTAACACATTGAGCAGCTTACCTACAATTCTCTAATCTCTCAATAGCACCCCATGAATTCAATGTTATTAGCATTACCTTTACACACACATACACAGAGAGAGATTAAATAAATTGAGCAAGATCCCAGCACTAGTATGTGCAAGAGCCTGAATTTAAATCAGGTGCATATGATTCTAAAACCTCAGCTCTGTTGTTACCCTCTAATCTGTAACCTAGGCATCCTAATTCCCCGTTTCCTTGAGTCTTGACTTCACATTATTCTAGATACCCAAATTGATGTGCCTCTTTTCATTCGAGAATACAAAAGTCCATATCTGATTCATAAAAGACTCACGTCACATTTTTAATAGGTCTGGTGTCCCAGCCAGGGGAGTTAAGCTGTGTCTACGTAATAAGTACTGTTGGAGTACTAATGAGGCAGTTAGCAAGTCTATACCCACCATATTGTCCAATCTTGTTTAAGTGTGTGTTTGTGGAGAAAATAAAGTAATACTGGGGGTCTGATGAAGTTTTTAGTTCTCTTCTGGCCGTTTTGTTTCCATTTCAGGAAGATCTCATTCTCTAAAATGCAGGTATCATGTTCCCCCTGATTGCAGAGAGCACTTCTATGAACCAGTTCCTAATGAGCAGCCAAAGCAGTGGAGGCATCTAATCGATTTTTGTGTGTGTTTTCTTCCCATAAACACCAATGAATGAAGCATTTGCTGCTATACTTAAAACTCACAGTAGAATCCTGGAAACCAACACAGGCATATATGATTTAAAGCAAGAGTGTTGCTGTGATATTGGGGTTTCCTAAACATCACTATTGGCAGCGACACAGTTGGCCCTCTATATCTCAGGGTTCCCCATTCAACCAACCACAGACTAAAAGTATTTTTTAATTTGTCTGTACTCAACATATCTAGACTTTTTTGTCATTATTCCTTTAAAAATATAACAGCTATTTACATAGCATTTACATTGTAAGTAATCTATGGATAATTTAAAGTAAGTGGGAGAATGTACATAAATTATATGCAAACATTACACCAATTTATACAAGAGATTTGAGCATCCTTGAAATTTATTCTCTGAAGAGTCCTGAAACAAATCTCCCCATGTACATCAAGAGATGACTCTATTTCCTTGGTTCTTTATACTTTATAAATTTTATAGCCGGGGCAGTGGCATATGCCTGGAATTCCATTGACTTGGGAGGCTGAGGCAGAAGGATCACAGATTCAAGACCAGCCTCAACAACTTAGTGAGGCCTTAAGAAACTTAATGAGACCCTGTCTCAAAATTTTAAAAATAAAAGGTCTGGGGATATAGGTCAGTGGTGAAGCTTGCTTGGGCTCAAATCCCAGTACCAAAAAAAGAAAGAAAGAAAGAAAAATCTTATAAACAAAGTTGAAGACGTAGCTCAGTAGCAGAGCATTTTCCTAGTATGCACAAGCCCCTGAATTCAATCCCCAGCACTATCATTAAAAAAAAAAAAAAAAATCTTGCAGGCAGTAATGTCTGTATGACTACTAAACATTCCATTCATTTATTCATTTATTAAAATATTTCCAAGCACTTACTATGTGCCAGGCACTGAGCTAGAAACTGAATATTAATTTATTAAAAATTTTAAATCTTTATTACATGAGTGTGTACCAGGTCCAGTATTAAACTTAAGTCCTTTTCGTACATTACTTCATTTAACTCTCAAAACAGTGAGCTGGAAGCTGTTATTGTCTCTGGCTTACAGATGAGGAAACAGAGACTAAGTGACGTGATTAACTCCACAAGACCCACAGTTATTTAGCAATGGAGCTGGGAAACTTCAAAATAGAATGTATTTCTCAATGACCTGGATGATGTTTGACCCCGTAGAGGTGTTTACTGGTGCTCCCCAAATGACCTCAATGACATACGTTCTTTGTCCCCAGGTTCTTTGGGACACATAGAGATTTTGACCCTCAAAAACCTTACAGCTTAGTTGAATAGACCAGGAGTTTTCAACTTGTGGAGGTCTTTCCTGCCAAGGAACATTCAGCAATGTCAGGAGACAATTTTTATTTTATGATTGGGTTATCATGATTGCTTATATCTAGCAAGTAGAGTCTGGGGATGCTATTAAACACCCCACAATACAAAGGACACCCCCATACCCAACAAAGGATTAACTGGTCCCAAACTGTTGATAAAGAGTCAATGTTGAAAGCAAGACAAAGAAAGATATAATCAATCAATAATGGAAATTTTAAATTATGGAAACACTCCCAATGGGGAGTGGTAGACAAACTCTACCACTGATCTACATCCCCAGACCTTTTTATTTTTTATTTTGAGATAGGGTCTCATTAAGTTTCTTAAGGCCTCACTAAGTTGTTGAGGGGGGGAAAAACTGGATCATGAAAAATAGTTCAAAGAGGGAAGCTTCAGAATCTGCGAGCTAGAATAGAAGCTTCGCTGTGGGAAAAACTTACGTTTAATCCCAAGTCTGCCTTCAGCTGGGCCTGTAACTTTGGAGAAGCCACAATGTCCTCTTCTCTAATTGCAAATAAAAGTACTGACCCTGAAGGAGTACTCCAGCTCTTGGGATGATGTGTGAATGGCCCCTGTCACACCAAAAGTGATGACCATTCTGGAGAGGTGGCTTCAGTTTCCCAAGTTAGAGATCATGTCAAAGTGACTAAAATAGTTGGACTCGAGTTAGTGCGATGTGGTTATTTCAACTATTTTAATGACAAAACAAGTCACCACATGGTCCCACAAGCTGATGGCGGCACAAATCATTGCGTTCCTGGACAAGCCCAGAATAGAACACAAGATTCCTGCTGCTCCACCACGACCTTGACTCCTCCATGCTTTTGGTAAGGGCCTTCTCTACTTGAGGCCACTGCACAATTCCTGAGTTATATGATTCCACTTAATCCCCTTTGATTTAAAAAAAAAATGAGGTAACAGAGGGATCATTTTAAAGGGCACCGTGAAAACCCAGTTTTGACTTCCCCGTCCCTTTTCCCCCTTTTCCACTCCCAGCATGCCCTTCTTTCCAATGGGATTTTCTGCAACCCAAGAGTCAAACTTCCTATCAACTTTTAACGAGAAGATCTGCATCTTCAGAGAATCCAGTAAAGTGACCCTAAAACCCACCTTGGATAAGGACAGAATTCTCCAGACAGTTTCAGGCCCATGTCGGTGTGAGTCCAAAGTGTGCGATTGGATTAGGTCCTGGGGGAGAGAGTTCGGCTCAGGCCATCTGAAGATCTGGAAGAAGCCAACACACTGGGTGTGTGGTGTTTGCATGGGACCCTACAGCTCAACAAGATCTTTTCTTCCATAGTCCCAGTTTCCTGAGAAAAAAGAGCTAGAATGTCTGGGAATTATTCAGGAAGAACTCGTGAAAGGGTCTTACTAGGCAGGTTTGAACAAATTGCTTTGCAGCAACATGATCCAACAATCCCACTGCTGGTATATTTCCAAAGCAAGTGAAATGTTTATGTCAGAGACATCTGAACTGCCAGGTCCGTGACAGCACTATTCACAATAGCCAACATATAGAATCAACCTAAGTGTCCATCAAATGATGAATGGATAAGGAGAATGTTGTGTGTATATATAACAATGAAATATTATTCAGCCATAAAAAATAATAAAATCCTGATATTTTTAGCAACATGGCTGAACCTGGAGGACATTAATAAATAAGCCCGGCACAGGAAGATGAATACTGCATGATCTTACACATTACACAATCTTAGAAAGTTGATCTTAGCAGGGTAGACAGTACACCAACTCATAAACCATCCTCACAGAACCTGCTCAGTCTTTGCACACGGAGCCCTTCTCCTCTTCCCGGCCCTCTGCCAAACTAGTTTGGAGCAACATTGTTTCCTTTTTATAAAATGCTTTCTGGGATTTTAGCAATTCTATGTGATATGGCCTTTCAATCACATCAAAAGTGGACTTTTGCCTTCTTTTGAATTCCAAAGGAAATCTTCCTGCATTGAATGCATTCCTGGCTTGGCCCTGCTCTCTGACGCTCTGCAGTGAAAACAACAGTAAAACTGGACCTGCAGGACCCATCCTTTGCTGAGGGAGCGTGACCGTGGTACAGATTTATGCTTCTATGCCTTTCTCTGGGAACAAAACTGTGTCCATCTCCGAGAGTTGCTTTGAAGATGAAATAAGAAAGGAAGTACTCCTTCTAAATTCTCTTGCTCAGTACCTGGCACATGGAAGGCACACAGGACATGATGATTGCCGCTACAGTGATTATTATTGTAGTTGTTCAGTATTGTTGTTCATCCTCTGCAAAAATGCATATCCATTCATTCATTCAACACTGACCTAGGTTTGAGTACAGTGTAAACAAAACAGCCAAGATCTCACTGAACTTATCTCTGAAAGCCGAGAGCCATCAATTGCAGGTGAAGAAGCGAATGATTTACCTAACTTCAGATGCTGACAGCTACTACAAAGAAAATTGCAGCAGAGTATTAAAGAATGTCTAGTTGGGAATAGGAACCTACTGTAAATCCTACGACCAGAGCAGGTGTCCTTGAGAAAACTACATTTGTGCTAAAAACTGAATTTCAACAAGGCATCACCAAAAGAAAGAATGGGGATGGAGAAGTTTCCAGAAAGAGAAAACAGCAGGTGTAAAGGTCCTGGGGTGAGAACAAACCATGTGTAAAGAAAGGAAAAAAGGCAAGCATGGCCAAAGTGGGCAAGCTGGAGAGTGGCTGAAATGAAGTCAGAAGAGCAAGTGGGAGCCAAATCAAGTGGGCTGGTGGGTCTTGGTAAAGAATGTGGATTTGATTCCAAGTGCAATCAAAAGCCAGTGTAGGGTTTTAAGCAGGAAAGAGTGAGTTTTGATGTATAATTTTAGAAGGTAACTTTAGCTTCAGGCTTCTCAGAGGAGGAAAAAAAGTAAAAGCACAGAAGCACAATTAGAAAGTTAATAATGGAGTAACTCAGGATGGAGTAACCGTGGATTGAACAATAAGCAATTCATTCTTTCCTTTTTCCAGGTTGTTATGAAGAATAAGTGAAATAACATAAATACATTGAGGACGATTCCTGGCATGGAGTAGATACTCAAAATATTTTAATTCTCATCTTCCAACTGTACTACAGCAGAGATCTCTATTTCCACAAAGAACTGAAAAGGCAGATATAACACGTGTAGCTGGGAGTGCCAGCAACTTGAATTCTCATCAACTAAATGTTGGTACAGCAACATTATAATAAGGCCGAGCAAATGCCAGTTTCAGCCGGGTACATATTGTTTTGTGTTACCATTCTGTTAAATCTCCCAAAACTATTATGCTCCCATGTTGTAAACTCATTTTTTTAAAAAAGTAGCACAGAGACCATAATGTGTTTTGAATTCACATTCTAGGATCACCATTTTCCTCGAGTCCAAAGAGAAGATTAAAAATTCTCCAATTTAAAACGGTACCAGATACGTCTTTCAATTAATGTTGAAGGCGCAGTCCGGCTGGGTTGAATTAAAGCCTCATGCTTTGCTGCTATCAGCTAACGGGTACTATAAAGGAATTGTTGTGAAATAAATGCAGGGAATACAATGTTAATTGCAATTCATGTGAGGAATACAAAATGTAATCGATGCTAGAAGAAGCCTTGGATTAGAGAGTCCACGTGATCTAGGAAATAAAGGGCAATGTCAAGGAATTGTTAAGGATCCAGACTCTAAAGAAAGGCTTCCTGGAATGGATCTGTCCTTCCTTCATTTAGTCCCCAGTTTGTGACCTTGGGGAAGTCCCTTGACAGCTCTGAAAATCAGTTTCCTCATCTGTGGAATGTGAATGATAATAATACCCCTCTTATCAGATGGTGGTCAAGATTACCTATGATCATCCATTCAAAGTGTTGAACATGATGCTGGTATAAAGTTTAAAGAAATATTAGTTGTCTTCATTACCATGCAGTACCCAAAGGGCTCAACTGAAGAAATTGGAATTAGTTATTCTGGAATTGAGAAGGCTGAGTACATAATTTAGATTTTCATGATGAAAAAAAAAATGCCACAATGTATTAAGACTTCAGGGCATAGATGCTGTGCCAACGTCTATGTTAAATAATGAAATGGGGGGTGGGTGTAGCTCA
Organism: Marmota flaviventris; assembly: GCF_047511675.1. Taxonomy (NCBI): domain Eukaryota; kingdom Metazoa; phylum Chordata; class Mammalia; order Rodentia; family Sciuridae; genus Marmota; species Marmota flaviventris. The sequence continues at coordinate 22,797,370 of NC_092512.1, read as the reverse complement.
AAGAGAGAGTGCTTGCCAGGCATGGATGAGGCCCTGGGCTCAATCCTCAGTACTGCAAAGAAGAAGGAGGAGGAGAAAAGAAAAGCAGCCCCCAACATTCAGAAGCAAGCCTGGCAATCATAGCTGGGCCTCATTGATCTCCTGTTAGACATAACCCTTCTCCCAGACTTCCAGATGCAGCCCAGATCACTCTGAGACCACGAGATAAATGAGACAAAGCAAAATCACTCTGAAACTTCGTCCATGCACACACAAAAGCAAAAAAAAAAAAAAAAAAAAAAAAAAAATCCAAGCACTCCTTCTCTCTCTCAAAATGAATTGACTGCTGCCTATTTACCAACCCAGATTTCTGCTCCTGTTAGTCTCTGCACCCGACTATAAGGTTTATTGAGATGTGCAATTATAGAATTGTCCAAGCTTTCTGAAAGCATCTAATGTCAGGTGAACCCTTTCCAAATCACCCACCCAAGGCCCAAATCCTTATAATAGCTTCTTACTTCTTCCCTCTTATTGAGAGACCCCATAGTTGCCCATGGGATACATTCTCCCTTGATGCAACAAGAAAAAATCCAACTTGTTAAACTACAGGGGTTTGTTTACCCTGTAGTCTTTAAGTTAAGCACATGGACCATATCACTCATTTAATCCTTAAACGTCCCTGTGTGGCATGCCATACTATCTCTATTGAACAGCCGAGGAAACAGCTTCAGAGAGATCTTCCACCTAGTAAATGGCAGATGACAAAAGCCCAGGCTCATAAATGCCACTACTTTCTTCTGGTCTTAAAGGGTCATCATACATACCATAGTTAGGCTCCAAATGATGACTGAACAAGAAAATTGGTGACAACTAACAGGATAGATTAGATGGGGAGAGGGTGTCCTCAACAAGAAGGAGACAATGCAGATGCTGGAAAGAGACACTAATGTTACAATCAACCGACTTGTTTTTTGAATAAAAATAACACAAAGGTAAAGAGAGAAATACTTTGACTTTGGAAATGTCAAGCAATTTAGCAGGGCAGAGAGAGAGACTATTCTCATGTCCTAAATCTGTATTATTTTATCTGATTCAGAGACAGTGGCCTATGGCTGGCCGGCACGTGTGTTGGCATTGGGAATATGAAAGCCACTGTGGCCAATATTATCCTTTAAGTGATTGAAAGCATTTGCTCCTGTAAACAACGAATGATGTTTTTTTAACAGTTCAAATTTATTATCGTAATTGGATAATATATGATGGGGTTTTATTATTTTTCAGGCAGAAAGAGGATAACTGGCAAGTGAACATTTAATGGGGAAAATATATAGCTTGCACAATTTAAAAATAAAATCTAACAGTTTGCATGTTTAGCACCTTTCATGCAAGAATCTGAGTGTTTTATAAAAATGAATTCTGCCTCCTTCCCTTCCCCCAAACTCAGGAAGAGGCTTCGTTCTACAATTGTAAAAAAGGCTTGTGAAAGCAAGACGAACCTCCAGTGCCCAGAGATGTGGGCATCTCCTAGTTGAAAGGAGGACTTAGGCTGATCTTCCAGAGAGGCACCCATTCACTCATGGTAGCCTGTTTCCAGGGAAGCCAACCTCCTCCTTCAGACCTGCTCTCTCCTCCTCCTCTACCGCTCTCTGCCATTTTAACACCTTTGTCCCCCTCTTCTAGGGCTTCACATCTTCTTTCCTTCAACTCAGGAAATCAGTCATTCTGTTTTATCTCGATTCCTCTGAATAATCTTCAGGGAATGTGAAGGAAAGAAGAAGTTCAAGGGAAGAGGCAGGCTTTGAAAATCATGTCCTTGAAGGAAACACCTGCAAGGTAATCAAACATCCAGGGCCCCAGTAGGATTCATCCCAGCTAAGCTTACGTGGAATTCATTCATTTTTTAAAAAAATAAATGCTACTGAAGATTTGGTTATCCAGGTAGCGGGGAGAAAAAAAAAAACAGAAGCAAATCCCTGCCTTCATGGGGTGTACCTCCCAGTCAAGAGCAAGTCAATAAACAAAACAAATTATATTGTGTATTAGAGTGAGCTAAGGCTATGGAAAGGAAGAAATCAGGGAAGAGGGGTACAGACCAGGAAGGACATTTTTAAATGGCATAGTCAAGAAAGACCTTGTTAGATGATGGTAGAGCAAAGATCTGAAGGATGTGATGGAGCAAGCCATAAGATATCTGGAAAGGGATGTTCTGGGCAAAAGCAATAGCTAGAATGGAGGGTTCAAGCTGGGAGGCCTGAAGTATGGCCGAAGTGGAAAAAGTGATGGGGAGAAGCAGCCATCAGAGGTAAACCTGAACCAGGGGTTGGCAGGCTGGGTGGCATCTCATAGGTCATATTTATAAGATCTTGGTCTTCCCTCTGCATCAGATGCAGAGTCACTGGCATTTTTAAAGACAGGAGTAATATCATCTGATAATATGAAGGAATCTCCACGGTGTTTTAAAACAAAGGGAAGTAAGAGTAGAAGCAGAGTCCTGTTAGAGTCCTGGCCACAATTTCTGTAAAAGGAGATGGTGGCTTAGGTCACAGAGGTGGAGATGGAAGAAGAATAATAGTTCTCAATGTATCCAGATGTGGTGGCGCACACCTGTAATCCCAGCAGCTCAGGAGGCTGAGACAGGAGGATCATGAGTTCAAAGCCAGCCTCAGCAAAAGTGAGACACTAAGCTACTCAGGGAGACCCTGTCTCTAAATTTAAAAAATAAAAAATAGGGCTGGGGTTGTGGCTCAGTAGTTGAATGCCCCTGAGTTCAACGCCCAGTACCAAAAAAAAAACAAAAAAAAAACCCTCAATGTATTATGAAGGAAGAGCCAATCATTTTGCTGATAGATTAGATAAGGATCATTGGAGAGTGAGTTGAAGATGATACCCACATTTGTGCCTGAGCAATTGGAAAGATGGCGTTACCTTTAAGCAAGATAAGAGAGACTGAAGGTGCAGCAGGTTCAGAAATGAAGATTGGCAGACGACTTTTGGGTTGTTTCCTTCGAGACCATCTATAGAGGCAAAGGGAAAGGCCTGAATCTGGAGTTCATAGGGAGGTGATGGCTGGAGCAACAACAGAGTGAGCGCAGGTGACAGAAAGAAGCAGACTGAATCCTTTAGACATTGGGGAGATAAAGGGCCTCCTTACAGAAAACAGGAGAAGCCATTGGTGATGTGGAGAAAAGACTGGAAATCAAGCGAAGAAGCAAATTCAAGAGTAAAGTGTTCACTGCATCTCGTGCATCTGGTAAGATGGGCAAAAAAACGGCATGAAAAAACCAGACCAGTGGACTAAACAGTGTGGGGTCACTGGCAACTTGGAGGAAAACAGTTTCTGTGATGAAGGATTATATGGGAGAAATGAGAGTAAATTTGTATGCTGATGAGAATAATCCAGAAGAAGAGAGAAATTCATAAAATGAGAAAGGGGATTGTCGAAGAGTAGGAACAAATATGGAACCCACTGTACCTGGAGCGTCCGTCCTGAGATGGGAGAATGGACGTTTCCTCTAGACAGTGTCAGGAGGGAGAGGAGAAAATAACAGGAGACAGTGAAATACGGTGATAGTATTTGGTGGAAGCTGTATTTTGGTTGCTTCTATTTCCAGTAAATATATGAAGCAAAGTTGTATCCACCGACACAGAGTCCTGGAGGTTTGAAAGGAAAGGAAGAGGTGTGAACTGTTTGTCCAGAGCAGCAGTGAATGGATGAAGTAGCAGAATTCCTGGGCAGCACTAATATGTACATTAAGGTTCATAGTCACAAATTTAAAAATAAGGTAGGTAAACCATTTTGTTGGTGTGGTCATTCCAGCCACATTGAGTGCATAGGTACAGGCAGAGAGGAGGCAGAGAGCTGGACTTAACCAAGGGGAGGTTTGCCCAGTGACAACAGGAAGCAAGAGGGGCAAGAGCCCTGAGGGTGGTGCAGGGTAATGATGGCAATGACTGGCCGTGGTTGGGAAGGGAGAAATGTGATTGGAAGGGAGGGCGAGGGAATGGTCAAGAGATGCAGGTGAAATTGGATTAGGAGGTAAGCAGATGGGAAAGGTAATAGGATAAGCAGGTTACAGGTCCCAGGAAGTGCATGGATCAGTGGCAGTGGGCTGGGAGAGGAATTAAGCTGGAGATAGGAAGTGGTGGTCAGATGGTGGGATGCCTGAATTTGAAATGATGGGCAGGTGGTGCAACTCTCGATCCTAATCTAGAACCTTGGGAGGGAGTAGTTGAAGCAGGATAGAGGAATGGTGCTGGAATGAGGTCACTGGAGGGAAAGAGTTCAAAGGAACTGACTGGCCAGAATACTGGAGGTGCCATTTAGATATTCAAATAAAGGAGGATGACAGGAGAAGAAAATGAAAGGGATCCGGGAGCTAAAGTCAACAATGAACAGGAGCAGTCAGGGGGCCACAGAAGACTGTAACAAAGAAGGCAAAGGGTGGGATCATAGGAGACAAGGAAGTCAAATGTATGCGGTTTGGGAGGAGAGGAAGGGAGAATGAATGATTTGGAAGTGGAAGTGGTGACCTAGCAATATACAATGGCACTTCCAGGCCCAGAGTAGAAGTGATAGAGGGATAAGCTACCACTGGAGAGGACCACAGTGGGAGCAGTTAGTGTTGATGTGTGCACACACACTTATAGACAAGCACACCTCTACACAAACACAAGCACTCATATAGCACATATACATACATATTCATTCAAATACGACTATACATACACAAACCTCTCACACACTTAAACATACAAACATGTACAGATATATATATATATATATATATATATATATATATATATATATATATATATATACACAAACACTTGTACACACACATCCTCTCCATACAAATACATATTCACACACACAGGTGCACACAAGGAAACATACAGAGGATGGATATATGTTTAAGTAGGTGGACATTATAATATGTGAAATACATCTCATTGAAACTGATTTTTAAAAATAGAAAATATTCAGAGTTCTTTAAAAGCAAGGTAATTGTACCCCTGATGTGTGGGGTCAGGTAGAAGAGAGTTGTCAAGGAAAATTTCTTATAAAGTATCTGATGAAGATGTCCCCAAATTATATATATATCATAATGATTTTATCTTTCCATTCTCAGGGCTCTCTCTAAATGTCGTATGTGCCTTTCTATCATACTACTTGAGTATCTGTCCTAAATTTTCTATAAGATTATAAGGTCCCTGAGGATCTGTGGACTCTCTCCTTCAGTTTGACACCCTTGGTAGGATGCAGCACTCCGCCTAACTCACTGAGGTCCACAGAAGTAATTTCTTTAAATGTGTTGAATTAATTTTAGCATTTGCCATTTCGATATATGAAAGTAATATCTTACAAAGGCATGTTCAATAAAAGGATGTACTTTGACCCAATACTGTATTTATTCACATGAAAATTAAATCAAACATAAATAAGAATATTTTATTAGTTATTGTTACTAACCAATGATCATTTTAGGGACTGAGGCTAAGAAAGAAATGGTACAGATAAATGCTCAGCATGCAACTTTTAGAATTATATACTGAAAAAAAATATATAGAATATAATTGCCAGGGAAGCTATTTAAAGCAGAAATATGAGATTAAAAATGCCAAAGGTGTAAACAACTTTAATCTGTTAATTTATTACACATGTCTCTTACAGCCAAGTTTTATTTTAAGATTAGATCTTGGATATTCTCACTGCATTTCGGCAAATGAAACTCAAATTTTCTAAACTCAAATGCTATACATTTTTCATCTTTTAGATGTCATTTCATCTCCTTTGAAACTAAGTTGATAGCTACAATTTAAGGATTGTGACTTTATACATGTATGTCTTTTCTTTTAAAGTCTAAAAGGCACTTTGACAATACTTATCCGTGTCTGCATTCCATCAACAGACTGCTTTAGGGAACAGACTGGCTGTGGAAATAAGAGCTACTTTTTTATATTAGAACAGCAAACATGGCTTTAACTAATAAAGATGATTCAGGGCGACTTGCTGAGGACAATCCTTCATTCAATCATACATGAGAAGGTGTGAAAGCATGCTACGGACCCCATATTACACACCAGATTGAAATTCCTGCAGCCCTTTCTTCTCTTACAACCCAGATTCTACTTGGCTTCTGGACATATCTAATTCTGACTGCTAACTTAATCCTCTGGCTATATAAAGGAGCAGTTACAATAAAAATTGAAGTCCGATCATGTATTTAAAAGATGATTCACTACCAAGGGAAAGTGGCTTTTGAATAGGTCTATGTTCTCCAACTTTCCAACAGGGGCTGTGCTACCTCTCTCCCTAAGAAACACTGTTCTCCAGTTACACCACCATGAAATGTGACCTTTCTCTCCAGCTGGCACTGAGGTTCAGCCATCATCATTAAAAAAGTACAGGTGTGCTGACAATTCCAGCTAGCACAACAGAGGCATGGTGTGAGACTTGGTGGATGGGAAGGGAAAATTTACAGAGAGGCTTGCTCAAAATTGAATCCTTAATATAATCTTAATAGCATGGGCTCTTTCAGCCACATATTAGACCTCTCTTTACCCCCACACCCACATCCTGATTGACTGAGAGCTTATATGAAACTGCATTTCATGGATATTGTAGGATTTGAGTGCACAAAGTACAGTGTGCGCTCCAGGAGTGATTTGTACCAGTTTGACTCTGCCTTGCCTCCTACAGCATGCAGTCCCCGAAAAATGAGAAATTGCCGACTAGGTGACTCTTCACCAGTGGAGAAGCTTCAGACTGTCCTGGTGACCAGAAAGGACAGAACAAAGAACCCTAACAATTTAGGACAGACACTCAAGTAATATGATAGAAAGGCACATACAATCCCATATTTCCCCTACTTTTGAATTATCACTGCTTTATGACTGTTACTACATATGGAAGAACTTGATTAAAACCATCACAAAGAACAATGGACTTACTTTAGGATGTTTTCCTTGACAGGTGTGTTCAAGAGGTAGTAAGAGACCAGTCATCCATTAAGAAAAGACATCTTGGGGGTGGCTTGTCCTAGATGACTTGAAAGACTCCTCAAACTCTAAGGTTTTATTTCAGGTCCCCCAGGCAGACGTTCTGTTGTTGATGTATTTTCTGTCCTCAGGCTGCTCTCCTTTCTCTCACCGGTGCAACTTAGCACACACTCTTCCCTCTGTCTGGGCATCCCTCCACCCTTTTGTCCCTTCATTACAAGTTTATGTGTCCATTTCCTCACTTCCTCTGCTTCCTCCAGTCATCACTGTCCCAGTAGATTTGGGTAAGGACACTTCCTTATATGCTTTTATGGCACATTTTATCTCTCCTACCGTGGTACTTATTCCAATTGACAATACTTTGAGGGTAGTAAACAGCATGTCATAATTCTATGTCCATCATCCATGAACAGCTGGCAACCTAGCCAGATCTCAGTGAGTGTGTGTTGAATGAAGCAGTTACTTTATTAATGGAAACTCCACTCTGGCTTCCCCAGAAATCCATTGCACCCAGAAACAGTTTAACCAGAGATACTTAATCTTTCCTAGTTACACTATTTTATGGGTCTCAAATCATTTTCTTACCAGACATATGCTCCCAGTAGGACATCAGTACCATTCGCATACCATAGGAATATTTGTGTGATGTCTTATCACAAAGCGATTTTAGAATTAGCTCACTTACCTAATATTCACCCGGGATGCATGTACCTGTAAGGCCACTTACACCATAAAGTCCATTTACACCAAAACTGTCTTTGGGCCACCCCATATATGACTCAGTCTCTCATTTTGAATCCAGTAAACTGAGTTCTAATAAAGATTCCTGACTCTAATAAGGAGTCCTGACTCTTAACCTGGCTAGTAAGAACTCTTACTATCCAGCTTCAAAAGGAAACAACCCATCCCACAGGTAAACCCATGGGCCTCCTACCCTTCCTGTTTAAATGCTCTGAATCCTGTGATGTGCAAGACTCTTTGCTCAGCTACTTCCTGAAGCAATCTACCACAAGGGTAAGGGGGATATTTAGCCCAGAAACTTCAATGAATGTATGGACATTAATCTTTCATTAAAAGAAGATAATTCAAACCACTTTTTACATGATATGAAATGTATCCATAAACATTACTGATTTAAGAGGATCAAACAAACTGAAATTTAATTAGTGACTGAATATTGGTCAAATCTATAATTTCATCATTTCCCATATTTCCCCTACTTTTGAACTATCACTGCTTTATTTTTTTTTAATTTTTTTTATTGTTGGTTGTTCAAAACATTACATAGTTCTTGATATATCATATTTCACACTTTGATTCAAGTGGGTTATGAACTCCCATTTTTACCCCATATACAGATTGCAGAATCACATCAGTTACACATCCATTGAATTACATATTGCCATACTAGTGTCTGTTGTATTCTGCTGCCTTTCCTATCCTCTACTATCCCCCCTCCCCTCCCCTCCCCTCCCCTCTTCTCTCTCTACCCCCTCTACTGTCATTCATTTCTCCCCCTTGTATTATTTTCCCCTTTCCCCTCACTTCCTCTTGTATGAAATTTTGTATAACCCTGAGGGTCTCCTTCCATTTCCATGCAATTTCCCTTCTCTCTCCCTTTCCCTCCCACCTCTCATCCCAGTTTAATGTTAATCTTCTTCTCATGCTCTTCGTCCCTACTCTGTTCTTAGTTACTCTCCTTATATCAAAGAAGATATTTGGCATTTGTTTTTTAGGGATTGGCTAGCTTCACTTAGCATAATCTGCTCTAATGCCATCCATTTCCCTGCAAATTCTATGATTCTGTCATTTTTTAATGCAGGGTAATACTCCATTGTGTATAAATGCCACATTTTTTTTATCCATTCGTCTATTGAAGGGCATCTAGGTTGGTTCCACAGTCTTGCTATTGTGAATTGTGCTGCTATGAACATCGATGTAGCAGTGTCCCTGTAGCATGCTCTTTTTAGGTCTTTAGGGAATAGACCGAGAAGGGGAATAGCTGGGTCAAATGGTGGTTCCATTCCCAGCTTTCCAAGAAATCTCCATACTGCTTTCCAAATTGGCTGCACCAATTTGCAGTCCCACCAGCAATGTACAAGTGTACCCTTTTCCCCACATCCTCGCCAGCACTTGTTGTTGTTTGACTTCATAATGGCTGCCAATCTTACTGGAGTGAGATGGTATCTTAGGGTGGTTTTGATTTGCATTTCTCTGACTGCTAGAGATGGTGAGCATTTTTTCATGTACTTGTTGATTGATTGTATGTCCTCCTCTGAGAAGTCTTTTCAGGTCCTTGGCCCATTTGTTGATTGGGTTATTTGTTATCTTATTGTCTAATTTTTTGAGTTCTTTGTATACTCTAGATATTAGGGCTCTAACTGAAGTGTGAGGAGTAAAGATTTGTTCCCAGGATGTAGGCTCCCTATTTACCTCTCTTATTGTTTCTTTTGCTGAGAAAAAAACTTTTTAGTTTGAGTAAGTCCCATTTGTTGATTCTAGTTATTAACTTTTGTGCTATGGATGTCCTATTGAGGAATTTGGAGCCTGACCCCACAGTATGTAGATCGTAGCCAACTTTTTCTTCTATCAGACGCCGTGTCTCTGATTTGAACTATCACTGCTTTATGACTGTTATAGGGAAACTGCTTTAGTAATTTGAGACTCAGCAAATATAGGTAGTTGGATATAGGATCAGACAACCCATGCTTGCTCCCCTCATCCACTGCCTCATGACTGAAGATCAAAAATGTCTACCATTAAGCTGTCTAATACAGGTAGTACAACAACTCTTTGGTCATTGGTTCTGTGTAGAACTGAACCTGTCTTTACCCAGAAAATAAAGACATATTAAAAAATAAAAAAAAATGTCTGTTACTTATCCCACGCTTGACCTCCAGACAGCTCCCTACATCCTCATTCATCTGAGACCCATCCTCTCCTCTGCTCCTGTTCAGCCATTATGCTCACTACCTTTACCTGTGTCTCTTCAATACCTGCCATAAAGAAGCCTCCACCCCCATCCCTACTCAGTGGTTGCTTACCTAGATAAGTGTTTCTCAAACTCTAATGTACTTCAGAATTACCTGAGGATCTTGTAAAAATGCAGATTCTAATACAGGCAATCTGGTTGGGATGTGACATTCTGCTCTCATAAGAGTTTACATAGAGTGCTGATGCTGCTGGTCCATGGACCACAAACTTAGAGTAGCACAGACTCAAGCTAAGACTCGGTACAGAATCCATCAATCTAAGCAGCTTCAGGGTGTCTGAACGTTTCCAAAATGGTAAGCAAATGTTATATGTAAGGAATTTACTAGGGCATTTACTAAAGTCTCTCAAGCGAACATGTGCAAAAGTTAGTGACAATTGGCCAAGGTTGCCGGTGTTCCACTTTAAGCCATACCATCCGACCTTCTGCTCTCCTCCACTCTCCCACAAGCTGCCCCTGAAGCATTCATCCAGCAATCCTGCCAGTGAGTGGTTTTCTATGCCCAACCAGATTTCCATTATTCAATGTCCCTGATATGCTGTATACATTTATTTTAAGGAGCTCCAGCAGGAGAAAAAGAAAAAGGTTTGAGATTAATGACTCAGAGACAGGAATTAAAATAGCATGAAGTTGGACAAAGAAAATGATTTGGAGAGGCAGAAAGACCTGAGCTTGAATGTTAGCTCTATATCTACCTCAGATTATAACCTAAGCTAACAGGTTAGTTAGCTTCTCTGTGTTTCAATTTTCTCCTCTGAAATGAAACTAATTTGTAAAATAACAAGGACAAAATTTTTGTCACATAGTATTTATAGAATCGATTAGTTACCTGTTCCCTCTCTCTTTATCATAGAGGAAGAGAAAGGAGAAATGAAGATCTAAATTACAAGTAAATCAATTAAAAATAAGATCTAATAAATCAAGCTCACATTTAACAAAGTGTCTTTCTAGGCTTGGATTCAGAATAATAAGAAAAATATCTATTTTTAAAAAGACTTGTAGGTAGTTTTTCGGTAGTATCTAGAATAGACCAGAACTGAAACTTTGGGAGGAATTTTTAAGGTAAAAATAAGGAATTCTTACACCACATTTCAACCTTTCTTGATTTGAGGAAATTGTGTTTGAAAATGCTTGCTATCCAAGAACTCAGAGTAAATATGTATCCAATTTTAATACAACACTATAAAACTGTTCTGGAAAGTTAAAGCAGGTTATTAAGAGACTCTGGGTGGCAAAAAATATTCTCTAGGGGTACAATGATTTCCCATGGGAAGAATCGGGATTAGGGACTCCTGATCATTAGCCTTTCAGATGTGACATTATAAAAATGCCATTAGACTCCTTATCATACCACCACTAGCCCCATTTCCACTGAACCTCAATGCAGCTAATCACTGTAGAACTAATGCGAATCACCCCCATTTCATGCTCAGTGTGATATTACACCTCCACTTGTTTGTGCCAGAAAGCTAAGCATGTAAGAGATTTCATGGCCCCGGCACACACGGGCTTTTTAAAAGTCATGCTTACTATTCTGTCATGTGCTATTTAAAAAAAAAAAAAAAGAAAAGAAAAAAAACTACTGCAAGAATTTGGAAGAAAAGCAATCTCTTTGGACCAATTTGTCAAATAAGCAGAGTTCAAAGCTCTAGTTATCTCTTCTTCTAAAACATTCTGTTATCCCTCAAGGATAAATGTTTCCATTTCTGATAAGGTCCTCGTCCAACCCAAATTACTAGCAAAGGAAGTCTTGGGGGAAAATGTGTTTACTTATTTTTCCACGTAACATCTTCAAAGAAATTTAAAGGAAGAAAGAACTGATCCTAAGGATATCTTCCAGAAGTAAAAAAAAAAAAAAAAAAAAAAAAAAAAAATCAGTAAGACATTTTCTTCATCTTCCTAAAACAATCTTTATCTCTGAGGAAACTGAACCAACTCTCAGGATCCTACCTCCCAAAGCAATGTTTGTCCAAAAGACTTGTCCTTATTTATCCAATATAAAGATCATCTGTGGAGTCATTCTTTATACCCCCAAGATTCACATTAAAGCCAGTTTAAAAATAATTTGCCATTTACATATGTTTTCACTAGATTGAAAGTCCAATGTGATTCAACCCTTACCATCCCGGCACCTAGAGGCAGAGCCATGTTATCTCAGGGTTTTGTTCAGCGAGATGGAGTGCTGGGTTCTGAACGAGATATGTTCCTCATGGTGAAGGGTTAAAAGAGGACACCCAACCACCCTCTGGAAGTCATTAAGTTACAAAGCCCCAAGAAGATAAAAGTTTCCATTTTCTAAAATGTAAATCAAAAACATATTCATTAGTATTGCAAAACAAACATGCAAATCTTCACCACTTGAAAAGCTCGGCTAAATATGTACAAGGGCTAAACCCGAAAATACATCTGGTCCTCGGTTTCAGAACTTGCTTTTTTGGTTTTATCTAAAGAGTTTGTCTGTCTTCCATGGTTGGCTTCTTGGATTATTGCAATTCATAATAAGCCTTTTAGCTAAGGATGAAATAAACAAAGATAAAGTCTATGTCCTAGTTTTAAATGGTCCAGATGGGATGATTTTTCCATATGTTTAGCACACCCACTGTTTATTAATCATTGCTAGCAGAGCTTAGAGGATTACTGGGTTTACTGCCTGGGCGAGGGCTGAAATTTACAGTTTGTATAATCTCTGTACACCTTTTTAATATTCTATCCTTTGTGAATTGTTCTTTGTGCTTAATTCAGGTTGGGTGTGTGTCCAAATCGGGTGTGTGTGTCTGTGTCTGTGTGTGACCTATTATAGGCTAACGAATCTCAGCCAACTGATCAAGAGGAGGCTTTTGTGCCCAAATTTGGATACAATATCAGTCTTAAGGAATGTGTTACATCATAACAATGACAATGTGGGTAAAACTGGCAATACTTGACTCACTACCCTTTACAGTGATTTACTTGGTGTCTGGCAATCTGTTTTTCATATGATGTTTGTTTCTCATAAACGGTTTCAACATGGGACAGTATGGTGTCAAGATAACAGTCGTATCATTCGTCATTGCAGAACGTCCATGGGGCTTGCCAAGAAAGTACGGTTCTTTTATCTTGGGCTTCTTACAAGCACTGACTTTCTGGTGGTTGTTTCTCATCAACGTGCCGTATTGTCCTTTGAAACCTGACCATCACCGCCTCTGTTATGTGTCATTTCAATTTATCGTGAGGGAAATGAAGTCCGTGGAAGGGTCAGCATGGGGAACAGTCAAGGGACAAGAGAAGAGGAGGTTCTAGGAATCAGTGCAGCCCCTGAGTGGGGACAACCTGAAGCAGAGAGTTAAAGGAGCAATAAAGGTACCCTCCATGTCTCCCTGCCCTTTTTGAAGTGGGTTGGCTTGTCTGGGATCAAGTAGGTTGCCGCCATTCTCACAAGGGTACCAAGCTCTATAGCATATTTTTAGTTGTAAAGTGGTGGAACAACAATGTGGGGGGTAAGAAGGAGAAACCTCTGTCTTTTTATATCACAATCATAAAACCTCCCCATCAATCTGAGGGAAGTCTGACAGAAGGCTTCCATATTTGGAACACCCCCTAAAACTTGGAAGGAGAAAAAAGGGGGGAGATATTCTTTAAATTTTCTTTTAATAGAATTGGTTAAGACAGTTAATGTAGAAAATGTTCTATTAATCACGGATGCTTTTTATAGTATTTCTACATGGGTTTTGAGATGCGGTTTTATATCTTCGGCAAATAGAATAAGGGAAGACTGCTGTAAAGCATAAGAATAGACAGCTGTGGGCTCAGAAAACTGAATATTCAGTCTTTCCAAAAAGGTTTTGAAATCACTCTGCTGGAGTCTCATATATAATAATTAAGCTCTGAACAAGTATCTTTTACACTATCCTCCCCTATGCTGTGGGCCCGTAACATTTGCCTTACACAATAATATACAGAACTTGTGTTCAGAAATAGCACTGTGTTTTTTTCAAATGTGTCACCTAATACAGCAGCATGATGACCATGAATGGGAATGATCTGACTTGAACTTGGAATGTCAGTTCTAAGAATCAGATGGTGGTAAAGTGTTCTGGGAAAACTACATAAGGAATCTACTTCTGATATATTGTCTTAGTTTATGTGACCACTCTCCTTTAAGCATTATTTTCAGGCAAATCAGTACCCAGCCTCCTCCAAGGTGTTAGCCTAAGGGCCCTTTCTATTCCGAGAAAAAATATGTCACTAGGACTAATCAAGAAAAAAATATATATTGCTCCTTTTAGGGATCTGGTGCATATACAGCATATCTCAGAAGAAAAAAAAATGGGGCTTGTCAATTAATAAGATTAGCCACCTTCCAAAAAATTTTTATGGTGGAAATGAAAAGGAAAATTCTAGAAAGACATCAAGCTTCCTTCAAAATGCACACTCTCATCTGATTGCCTGATTTTGTTCCCTGTTGTACCATTCCTATCCTGGTCCTTTCCATCTGCCCAGAATACCGCATTAGCCTTCTTAATGTAAACTTGCATTTTTTTCCAATTTCCTCCCAGTAATCCAGCCTATAGACTGCTAGGCAAAATGACTTTCCTAAAAAGTAAATTTTATTCAGTCATGATCCTGCTCAAAATGTTTTCCACCGAGCACAGGACCAAGTTAAGTTGATGATTTCCAAAGCCCATTGAATTTTAGCCCACCACCCTACCACCATTTGGCCTTGCCTCCCTTCATCACACCATATCAATGTCTAACTCCTAACCTCTCATTTCCCTTCTCTTTGCCTGTCCAAACCCTCCCCAACCCCAGTTCTAGTTCAGGTTCTTTCTGCTTCATGAGGTCTTCCCAAGGTCCTCATCAATGGCTCCCTTCTCTGGACCCATAAAGCTCCATCTGTCTGACTATACTGTAAACATAAATGTTTACATATGCTGCCTTGTATCATTGGTAATAGTTTTGTGTCCATTTTGTGTTTGATTTTTAACCATATGCCAAGGATGACAAGAATTATTTCTAGATGATTACATGGAGCACCTGATACAAGCCAGACACAATATTAGGTACCTGCCATGAATTATGCTTCTAGAACATAAATGCCCTGGGTACAAAGCTGCTTTGCCCACATGGTGCCTGGCAAAATGAACAAGTAATATAATTCTCTGGGCTCTAGCGTCTACATCAACATTCAGCGTTAGTGCCTGATTTTGAAAATAATTCAAATACACCAAAGGAGGTCCTAAATATATGGAGACATTTGAGAGTATCATAGTCAACAGAGATACTATTCTCGTAGGGTGAAAATATTCTCTTCTCATCTCACAATTGGTTCTCCAGGTTTGTCAGTGTTTTTATTACATAAATGAACTTTTGTGATGCTCAATTATTTTACCGTGATTTTCCAGGTCTATACCCTTGAGTTGCAGGCACTGGTTAGGACTTCCTGAGAGGACCAGCTTAGAACTCAAAGTTTCTGAGTGGTCATTTTTTGTCCTATTCCTGACTAGATTATAAAACTTAATAATAATTATTTTCATTTTTTTCACACTTTAGTTAAATTGGGGGAGAAAATAAAGATCTCTAAATCACTCCTACTGCTTTGCTTCTTACAGATTTTATCTTGGTCTTAAAGGCACCCTTCAGCCACTATACCAATATAAGAGCCTCCCATTGAAAACAGTCAAACAAATGAAAGGAACGCTGGGCCTCAAGACTCTTATTGAATTAAATGAAAGCTCTGTGGTCTGGATGGCCCAGATTGCCTATCTATACAGGAAAAATTACCCACATAAGCCCCACCCCATACTTCACTTTTTTTTTTTTTCAGAATAGTGAAAGCCATGGATGCCAACTGAAATGAGAAAATTTGAAGCCAAACTTGGCCCAGTAGGGAAATATATTTTATCCTACCACATTTTTACATTTGCATACATGGCACCCTTCAAAGCCAGGAGTTTATATTTTCCCACCAAGACTCAGCATGTGTGAAAAATGCTTTCCAAGAAATGAAGACTGGCTAAGATGCAAATGCAAATGTGGATTTGTGGGCAAACATATGCAGTTTAACCTGAACCGAGATCTTTCCCCATAGCTTGGATGAGCTTGGTAATAACCCAAGCCTCCTTCAGAGAAGAGCTCTGAAGCATTAGGCCAAACTAAATTCAATTTAACAACCTCAAAATCCAAAAAACAATGGCACAAGAAGAGAGTCACCCGAGAAGCAAATTCATTTCTCAATAAAGAATACTCTATAATATGCAACTGGAAAAAGGGGGGGGCGGTTCAGTAAGAGATAATATGCTTAAGGCTGGGAATTGTTTGCTAGTTCATTCTTTCTATGAAAAGGATTATCTCTGAGACCACAAAAATATTCCAAAGCCTCTCTCTCCATGACAGCTTCTTCTTTTCTGTTTCCTTTTTCTTTTTCTTTCTTTTTTTTTTTTTTTGTTTTAAGAAAGGGAACAATACTAGAGTGCTAGAATTACCCACTGACTTCTCACTCTACAAGTATTCTCAAAGTAAAGATGTGGACAGATGGTCTGGTGCCAACAGGGATGATCAAGTTTACCTACTGCTCTCTCACTCCACCATCCTAAAAAAACGGTTTGTTTTAAGTTGTTGAATATATATACACAGGTTTAGATCTCAGAGGCCATGAATTTATAGCACATTTCAGAACAAAGGAAGTAGCTCACATGGGCCTGAACCCACAGAAGAAGGTGGAGAAGTTGTGACACTAGACGCCATCTTTCCAGGGTGCTGGACCTTGACCCACATTATCTCATCCCTGAGCAACTAAAGATGATTTACGCTTAGTGGCACTGACTCTTTTTGTGTCTTTGAAAACAAAAGAAAAAAGATGTCCAAGAAAGATTATGTGGAGATTTGAAATTTATTTAATGCATGGTTATTTGCCTACATATGGCCTAGGCCTGTTTGGGACAAACTGCCAAGAATCTTCTGTGGTTCCCAGGAAACTCCCAGCTTCAGATCCACTGCCCTGACTTTTCTGTATCGTTCTAATTGTTCCAAAGAGATGCTCCATAGTGAACAGCCAAGTGCCGATAAACCAGCAATTTTGCCAATCTGGATGTGAAAACTAAACAAGAAATGGAGAGATGTTCCCAACTCAAAGCAGAATGTCTTTTAGGTGGTCATTTGTTTTTAACTTTTTTGCAAATAACATTTTATTTGGAGCAGCTTCAATTGCCAAACATGACAAATGACAAAAGCAGGCATTGGAGAGTGGCACCGTGCCCCCAGCCCAGGGTCCTCAGAAATAAACAAATTTTTCTGTGGTGTGGTACGGTGCCAATTTATGAAAAGGAAGCCAAAATCCTGAATGAAGGCTGACTCATAAAACTGTTCTTGCCCTTATCAAGATGAGGTTTTAGGCTCTCGGATTTCAAGTGTTTGCTTTGATTTTTTATTTTTCTTAGAGCAGCACAAGTAACTCTCACGTGTTTTGCCTTGGGTGTTAATTAATATGGGCAACTAACACTTCAAGTAGAACACAGCAAACTCAATTAAGAAATAGGAGCTCTTTATTAAGTACTTACTATATATAAGGTAGGAGGCTAGCTACTCAAAGAACACAAAAGGCTACGAAACATGACTCCATCCTGAGTTTCTCCTTGAGCTAATAGAAAAGCAGAGAAAGATACGGCAATAAAATACAAGCTAAATGTCAAAACATGGTCAGACAAATCAATGTTTTAGGAGTTGGGAGAAGGGCCTGGGTCTGTTAAGAAATGTTGAGGAAAACAAATGAAATGTGAGCCGAACCTGAGAAGGAAGAAACACAGATCGGTGAAAAAAAAAAAAAAAAGACAGACTTTCGTGGCAACAGGTAAACATGTACAAAAGAGTCTTGCTGAATCTGACAGTGTCACAGTTAGAGATTATGTGTTTTTCTTTTCTCTAACTCTAATTGAAATTTATTTACATATTGTTATTTATTAATATCCCTACAGAGAAGTAGCCTTTAGCTATATCAATGGTTAGATTGAGATTGAACAAGTCCTAATAAACAATTTTGCAGATACTAATTGGTGCCACCAGCACACAAAAGTGAAAAGGTACTTGTTAAAAATAGCCAGAAATATGAAGAAACATAGAGTTGGTGCTGTACATTTGGTCTGAAGTCTAGATTTTTTCAGAGCCATGTAAGGGGTAGATGTGAATGTCATCATACTCCATGACAAAGCTTCTGGTGACATCCTTAAAAACTGAGCCTGTGTCATACAGCTCTGCCTACTTAGTGCCTAGCAAATTGGCTGGGATTTTAGTAGGTGTTCAGTTAGCACATGTTAAAGTGAAATGGTCTAAATTACATACCATACTGATCAAAATGTGATCAGTTGTGGAATGTTTTCTATATTAACTGGTATAGAATAGGCCTTGCTCAGAATAACCTTTGAAAGTATTCACTTACAACATTGCTTTCTACATCTCCAACTTTGGGCATCATTATAAATATTACCTTTTGGTTCACCCCTTCAGTGCCATCTGGGACACAAAGGAGCCAGGATCAGTAGGATTCTCCTTTTTCTTGCAGGGTTCCTTGTGTGTTCCTTAAGTTGTTACACAAGAAGAGCAGAGTCCACAAGGTAGGACCAAGAGATGATGACCTTCATTCATTGACCAAAAAAAAAAAAAAAAAAAAAAACCTTAGGTCATGAATTAGTGGTGTGTTGACAGGGTGGCATTAGCTTAGAGAGGCAAATGAGTTCCAGTCTGTCTCTCAAAGCAATAACAATTCACAATAGAAATTATACAATGTTCTAAGGAGTAATTGAGCTAGTCTGAAATTAAAAGAACTATGCATACACAAGATAATGAGCAGATTTATTAGGGAGAAAGGCAGATTTATTAGGGGAAATACACAGCTGAGGAAGGAATTATTGAGCCAGCAAAGAAACTATGGAAAAGATTGCCCAAGACAATTTCAACGTCAACTCCTGGGAACCTTCTGGGTCTCCCAAAGACAAAAGCTACTGCTCAAAACCTGGTTTGGGCCATACATGTTCTTTCATTCATCAAAGAACTTATAGATCCCAAGACTACATTTGTGACCAGCTGAAATGTGGACCCTGACAAAGACTAAGAGAGTCAAAAGCAAAGCAGGAACTTGTCTGAGCTCCAGTCAGTAGACCTGCACCCACGTGACCCGTCAGAATTTCCATCTGGGTCTTTAATGAATACACTCATGATTCATGACCTCTACTTTGTACTTTCCTGGCACACATATAAGTCTGGCATTATTCAATGTCCTACCCCCAAATCTTTTTTGAGCAACAAACACAGGCAGTACTGGAGCAGCAATGTCATTGCGAGATCACAGGGATGAATAAGCCTCTGCAGGCCCTCAACGTGCCATGTGCATTATGATAGGCAGGATCCAGTCAAAGGTGAGCGCTGTGGCTGTGGGCTTACCATTGAAAGTGGAAGACCTCAGCTCAGATCAACATATGAAAGGAAGCAGAAACAACCCAACAAGTAATCATAACACGCATGAACTCATATCAGGGGAGGTTGAGCCTTTGAAATCAAAGAATGAGTGTGATTATCTTGTGAGATAATTGAACACAGAGAGTGCAGAGCAGCCTGTAAGCCTGGGCGGGGAAGTGTTGAGACAGACTCCCCTCCTTCCAGTCCCCTCTGGTCTTCCATGACTTTCCCACAGGTGTTCTGCTGCCACTGGAAGTAGAGAGGCATCTGGGTGGCAGCCAGGAGGAATGTTCCTCTTTGTCTTTCAGCCACACCCAAACCCACAGGAGAGAACTCCCAGGCAGAGATGCCA
Source organism: Marmota flaviventris (assembly GCF_047511675.1). NCBI lineage: Eukaryota > Metazoa > Chordata > Mammalia > Rodentia > Sciuridae > Marmota > Marmota flaviventris. The sequence continues at coordinate 22,777,622 of NC_092512.1, read as the reverse complement.
ACCTCTGGTACAAAGGATAATGCAGCAGATACAGAAACAAGTCTCCTTCCAGAAAAAGAAAAGGAGCTTGTCAGGCACACGGGGCCTGGACCGTCTTTAATGAGGCCTGGTAACGCCCAGTTTGAAGCTTCAGAGAGTCACTGTCATTGACTATTAAACCATCTCTGAGTTGCCTTGTGAGATAGGAGGGACACTTAAGCCCTGACTCTTTAATGGATCCCGTTGACCTTCATTAAAACTGGAAAGACAACTGTGGAGCTTTCTAAAATCATCAGCTTTTCCAAATGCATACCTGATCCTAAAATGTGGCTGGAGCTCAGCAGCATAAATTTCTCAGCTCACCCACCATCGCCCTGATCGTTGCTGGACAGAGTGCAAGCATCTGCCCTCACTCGGCAAGTGAACCTAGGATTCCCCTTCAAACATCCACAGGGAATAAGCATTTTGATTCTTCCAAATCCTCAGGTGTTCCTCTCATCTGGCACTGATGGCTTATAAAACCCAGGATTTTTCAAACAGCGGTATGTTTGCCATCTGTGACGGGACAAACTTGGTCATCTACAAAAGAAGTCACTCCCCTTCTTAAGAGCCCTTCCAGTAGTCCTGCCAGTCAGCCCTTTCCTACTTGTCTTCAAAAGAAGGAATGACCAAGACTTACTAAACCTCTGATATCACTTACCTGCTACTCTCTTTCCACCTCTACCTGTTCCCAACCTCCTCAAACTCCAAACGCCACAAATTTTTTCAAACTGGCAAAAAAAAAAAAAAAAAAAAACATGGTTCCCAGATCCAGTCTTGTTAATATGCTAGTTCTATCAGAGTACCAATCTAATATGCAATTGTTTTATGTAAATCTCCCAGCTAGATACTATGAGTGATATCAACAAATAAATAAATATGTAAGTATATTTATATCTATATTTACATGCACACACATACACATATGTACATATATCGGTGTATGTATTTACGTATGCATACATGGGCATACATATATATTATCAATAGGGCCCTGCTTTCACTGTGATTCCAAACATTGTATGAACAATGAAGCAGGAGTGTCTAAAATTAAGTATAAAACGAGATATTCCATAAATTAACATTTGCAAGTTGCCTTGTGATTTGAAAAGTATTGTTGCTTAGTTGTTTCCTAAGTGCTGTGAGATAAGAGGCTTCTTATCATCCCGATTTATCAGGACAGCCCTGATAAATGGTACAGTCAAATAACTTTCCTGAGGACATCCATTGGCAAGGGGGCAGAAACCTGCCTTTAAACCAGGAATTCCAGTTCCTAACCCCCTGCTCTTTCCCAAGTGAGGTGATGTCAGGAAAGTACAAAGAAGGTGCTATTGGAATTCAGTGGAGGAAACACAGTGAAAAACCAGAATGTTCTCAAAACCACATCACAGAGGAGCTTCTCCCCCGGGCATCTGGCTGCTGTGTCTCCAGTAACTGGTTTATCAAACAGTGGCGGCAAGTTCAGCCAGCAGGGTCCTTCCCTAGCTTCTCTGTCACACAGAAGAGGCCATTGTGGTTTTACCATTGTTCTCCAGGCCCTGCAACATCAACTTTATCTTTATAATTGCAAAGATGTTAAGGTTGCCAGATTTCTGTATTGAACAATAAAAGGATGTTCTGGTGAATTATCAGATTTTCACCAGGAGACATAAGAGGTAAAAAGAAACAAGAGGCTCAAGGGCCCTAGGGTGACTTTAAACTCTAAACCAGGAAGTTGCAACATCGGAACCTAATTTTTTTCATTCAACAAATGTTTATTAATTCCCTCGTTCATGCAAAGCACTGCACGAAGCACTGAGGTTTCAAAAACGAACAAGCTGTATAAGGCACATGCTTCTGGATTGGACGTTACACATCTGAGATGTTTAGACTTTCTGGACTGTAGGAGAAGCCATTGACAGACCATTTCCAATTCAACGTAAGCCTGTCTATAACAGACTCCCTGCAACCTGAATCTCATTGCGCAGTCAATGATGTCTTAAAGTCCAATTCTCCAAACAAAACTTGGTTCTCAAGAATTTCCTGACCACGCACTTTGGGAATTCCTGCTTTGATTTTCTTCCAAGCCCCTTGGGGCCACCTTGGGAGGTAGGGACAGCTATGTCAAATCTGTCTCTTCCTCCCTCTCAACTGCCCCCAAGCAGCTTTCTCTCTGACCTTCTTAGAGAGATGTTTATCATTCCCCTTTTAAAACCAAACCCAAACTCACCATAGCCTCCCCACTGCTGATAACAACATCAAAAGGCCCTTTTTCTGGTACTTCCTCTTTCTGCCAGGAAAGAAGCATACACCAGGAGGACCTCCCACTGAGCATCTGTGGAACAGCTCCTCTCAGAACCTGGCATTTTCCATCATACAGGTGAAACCTTTCCTGATCTACAAGTCCCAGCAACTGGCTGTGGAAAAAGTAGGTTCATTATTCAAAAGAGCCTGACTTTTCTGTGATCTCTTCCTCTTTGGCATTCCCATTTCTCCATTGTTCAGATACAAAAGCAAGTAAGGTCAAACTTTTAAAAATCATCACAGATTACTGTTTTCAACCACTCTATGTATACAGCTCATTAGGTGCCAATATGTGCTATTGTAAGAAAGCTTATAAAAGCAGTTCTGAAACAGAGGTAACCAAAGTTCTCCTAGCATGGTACAAGGTATATTCAAAGAAAGAACATGATTTTTTTTTCTTTTTTTTATTAGTTGTTCAAAACATTACAAAGTTCTTGACATATCATATTTCATACATTTGATTCAAGCGGATTATGAACTCCCATTTTTAACCCTATATACGTATTGCAGATTCACATTCACACCGGTTGCACATGATTTGATCATGAGTAAATGATTTGAACTATTTAGATGTTCAATTCTTGAACTTTCAAGTAGTAGTTGGATGAATCTAAACTATTACACAAACTGATAGCTATTATGGAACAGCTTATTCTGATAATGCAAAAAGACAAACATGGTTGAAAAGTTTCCATGAGAATTGCAAGTCCCACAGCAGAAAAAATTTACCCAAGGGAGCCAAGGAGATGTTCAAGTCACAAATGGCTGAACCCTGGGAGAACATCAAAAGATTGTTTCCAAAGATATGCTTCTCAGAACTGGAATCCTCCTAAATACTGTGCCAAAAAGGACTCTATCATCACAGAATTTGGAATATTCAATAGAGAAGAACTGCTCTTGGAAATTCCCAAAGAATATTACCATAACAAAGAGTTTGAACCTGTTTTACTTTGTTGAACCCTACCTTTTCAAAAAGTCATTTGACCACAGAGGTAGAGGGTTTTTTTTTTTAAACATATATTAACATTTTATAAATGGGAAATACTGCAGAAGAGGAAATAAATCCAACTAGGAAGAAGGATGGATTCCCAAAATGGAACTAACGTTCTCACATGTAACTGGCTTAAGGGTACAGCCGTGTTGTTATTACGTGTCTGTCTAGAGCCTGCCAGACTGAAGTCATAGCTAATGCATTTTTCTTTTTCTAATTGGCATTTCTAAGCCTTGGCACCTGGTCCTTAATCTGAATCTCAAGACCCCACCTTACTTCAATAAAGTGGCCTTACTGAAGCCACTTCTCCATTTTACACACATCCAGCTCCAAGACGTTTTTTAATATCCTTCCAAGCGTGTAGTTTCTACCCCAGAGACGGCTGATTCCTCCAACCATATTTCATAGAAACCAATATTTCTGTAGAACATATCAGCCCCTTTTCAGGTAGGGTAGCCGCCAATCAAAATCTAACTTCCTGGGGAAATCAGCAGTGACTTGAAAGTATCATTATTGGAAAGACAGCTGGTGGATCATGCAGCTGGGCAGTGAAGACTTAAATGGAAATTGGGCTGAAGTAGATTGGAGATGTCTCTCTCCTGCTCTGGAAATGCACCCTTAAAGAGCCCCTGAGGCTAGCCTGGGCAGGCTGGTAGACTGAAAATTGTCACAGCACCTGAGTTACCTCCACAGAGGGGAACTTGCCTAGCTTCTCGCATCGCCTGTTGACACCTTGCCCAGCTCACCACCAGAAGGAAAATGACACATCTTCTATTTCCATAGCACGTTATAGATTTCAAGCACTTCCTTTGAGGTTTCTCCCTGGAACTTCATTCTGCAATTTTTTAAGAAGCCATTTTCCTCACTGAACCTCAGTTTTTCTCATCTGAAGAATGACAGCAGGTGGGTCACATGACAGTCAGGATTACTTTTAGTTTCTCATTCATTCATTTAAATGGCTTCCTGAGCACTCTCTGGGTGCCAGGCACAGAGCTGATAGCAATGTCCCTGATAGTAAGGGAGGCAGCTCATCGACAAGGTGAACTAACCCACAAACACGTGGCCAGATAAAAATTGCTTTAAGTAAAACAACTAGGGACTTTTAAGAAGGAATAAAAGAGAAACCTGTCACTCCATAATACTTCCAATACTCACAGACGCTGCACAGAACTGGAACATCAATGCTTCTGAGATATTCAGCAAGGTGCCCAGGTTCCTGCATCCTAAACTGTCAGTGTTCCCAGGAGAGTAATTCCCTGCCTGCAGCCCAGCAGGGAGGAGGTACAGTTTTTGAAGCTGTGCAGCTGTGAGCACTGTAATTCAGATGGGAAAAAAAGAAAAGAAGAAAAGAAAGGCGGGGAGAGAAAGAAAGAAAGAAAATTGCTAACTAAAAACAACAACAACAACAAAACCTTCTCCATCTACAATCTGGCTTGGCCTGGCAGCCAGCTTGAAAATCTAGGGCAGAACGCTGGGGACCTCCCACCAAGAACTATGGCTGATTATTCCATTCTACATTTTTAAAACAGAAAAGGAGGGGGGGAAAAAACTTCTCGGAAGTGCAAATGAGGATTGAGTTGCAGGAAAGCACAACAGGCCGTCATCTCTGAGCAACGGGGATTTTGTTCTCTGCTTAGAGATGCAGTCTGACAAGTCAGGTTCACTGCAGTTCACATTGCTGTGAACACAAAGGCCCAGGAGGCTCCCATATGGGACGTGTGGCACACTAGCTTTATCGCCACTACAGCTGCCGGTAATTATTAGTAATGATAATAGATAATATTTACATAGCCTGTCTCAACTAAAAATCCCAAGACATATAACAATACCTACAAAATTTAGGTATGTGCCGCCACCCCTAACAACCTGCTCAGGGATGGCTTTCCCGTCAGAGCAATGCTGCCAGCAGGTGACAAATTATCACTAGGCACTCTGACTTGGCAGCAGCTCAGGATGGAAAGCTAAAGGGTGATATTTAAATATTAATTCAGGCTTAAAAAAAATGGAATCGATTCTTAAGAAAATGCAAGGAGGATGATAGATACATGTCATTTGACATCTTTCAAAATCTATAACGTACAACACCAAGAGTGAATCCCTGGTATCAACTATGATGCTGAAGAGATAATGATGCATCTGTGCAGGTTCTCAATGTGCCACTCTGATGCCAGATGTTGGCAGTGGGAGGAGACTGTGCTTGTGTGGAGGTAGAGAGCATGCGGGAATTTTTTGTACTCTTAGCTCAACTTTGCTATGCAACTAAAACTGCTCTGAAAAATAAGGTCTATTTTAAGAAAAACAACAACAATAAAGAGGCACAAGTTTCTTCGCAACAGGCTGAGGCGGGTTCTGTATAACTCAAGCACATTCTGCTTAGCTCAAAAATCTTTCCTGAGGGTTTCTGGATTCCTTTAGAAGTACATCCTGAGATTCAAGGGCAAGTAAAGTAACTGGGAAGTGAACCCTATAGAAACACAGATCAGGAATTGAGAACTGGGGGAGGGAAGGGAAAGAAACACCAAAAATGCTTTGGGTAGTTGGTGAGTGCCCTGAGCCCCAGCCCTCTGGAGAAGCAGGGGACACTAAGGACCCTCCCTCAGAATTATCCAGCTCCTCAGGAGATAGGAAGCCCTGGTCCCTACCTACCAATTCCCCCTTTTTCTGGTTGCAGCTGCTCCTGAGACATCAGCTCCCTAGAACTTCTGATTTGTCCCACATTTCTGCATATCTGCAGACAGGAAAAAACAAATACATATCCTCATGCAGATGACCCAGGCTTTCCAAGGAAGTGTCCTCCCAGTACCCAGGTGAATCCTCCTGACACCATCCACTCCTCTGGGTGATCTACCCTATCTAGTCCTACAAAAGAAAAATGCTTTTTTAGTACAAAGCAATGAAGTTTAAGTACTTATCTAACTCTTACAGAACAAGAAAGAAACACCTAAAATGGTAGAAGCCGAAATAAGGTTTTAAAGATCCCCACTTAGTAGTCACACCTATCCTGCAAAGGGTGGTATATTATTTGTTTTAGTAATTAACAGAGACCTCTGGTAAATAATTAATCTCATGCTGGGGCTGGAGCGGGGCTTGGCAGCCCTGCACAAAGAAACCCTCACCGTGAAAATATGTGGATGTGTTTAAAGCATTTCAGATTTCTATGAGATATGAGTGCCGTCATGGTGGCGCATAATGAGGCTGGTCTCACGATGTCGCCTCAAAACAGCCGTTTCCTTCGAGGAGGTAAACAGTAATCTAAAACATGTTGTTTTTAGCTGTGAAGTTTTAAAGAACTGCTGTAACCACAATAATACTGAGGCTTTTCCCTTCATTAATATTCTAGTTAAATACACACCAGTGACAAGCCACCCCGCCTCATGATGTCCTGGGACAACTTTTTAAAAAGTTTTACATTGTCTGCTCTATTGACTCTGCGTTAGGCGTTAAAAAAATAAAAATATCGTTTTTTTTGTTACTGAACAACACAACCAAAGAGTTTTTTTTAAATACTCTCTTATGTAAAATATACATTTATTTTAAAGTATTAAGATGTTACTCAGAAAGTCATTCGATACAAGATTAAAGACAAGATCCAAAGTTGAATGTAAAAGGCTAAAAGGTGGCAGACACATGGTAAGGCACCCCTGTAATCCCAGCAGCTCAGCAGACTGATGCAGGAGGTTCGAAAGTTCAAAGCCAGCCTCAGCCACTTAGGGAGGCCCTGTCTCAAAATAAAACATTAAAAAGTGGGGGATGGGGCTTGAGATGTGACTCAGTGGTTAAGCACCCCTGGTTCAATCCCTGGTACCAAATAAATAAAAGGGAACATGAAATTGCCCTATAAACCTTGTCTTTCAAAAGCAACCTTTTCCACTCCTCCATCTCCCATTTCTGTCTCCATCCCACCCCAAACCCACCAGGCTAGTGTATCAATAAGAAATATTGGCCATTCAAGGAGATATGAAAAACAAATACTGTGAAGGGATGGTGGCCTATGTCTAGTAGCCCAGAGGAACAGAGAGACTTGCAAATTCACATAGAGTTTGACTCTTTATGCGATTTGACCTATCTGGGTTTCTAAACTATAGTTTGTAAAAGTGCAGAAATCCTCTGTAAAGAAATACATTTCAATAGGTTCAGCTGTTTTGTGTCTTTTTTTCCCCAATTTGATGACATTATTTCCAACTCTGGCAAAGAGCACTTGCTTCCATTTAAAGGCTTCAATTTGTGTACTGCATTAGGGGGTGCTTTTTGGTTTTGGTTTCCCCACTGTAGAGGACAAGGATCCAATTTTAGAAAATAAATAACCTTATAAGAGCCTGTTTTACAAACCTAAGTCTAAAAGGAGGCAGTAAACATCATACCTGACTGTTTCTTTTTGAAGCCAGAGAGTAGACACTACTTTCTGTTTTCTCCTCCTCAGCAACACTAAGCAGAGTGCCTACCACTTGGGGCAAGCATTCTCCTAAGACAACACTTCCTACGAGTCAGAATTAAGGTCTTAGGGTCAATATCATCCATTCATGCATGTAACAAAAGTTTATTGGGCACATACTACACACCAGGCCTGGCTCACGGCAAACAAGGCAAAGTCTAGGACTTCATGGTGACTGTGAAGCAGGCTTGGGTCTCCTGGGAGCAGCCTTCCTCTGTACTCCATGGCTAATGATTTTCCTTTCATAGGAGATGAAAAGATATCCTGAACATTTAAAAGCTGTCTCCCAGCTACTGGAGGCCATTCTACACTGACACTGGCCCCTGTGTGTCCCTATAAGTCATGTCCATCTCTTACTTGCCTGAACTGTTTGCTTCCTCTGAAACTCAGCATTGATTGTCTCTGGCCCAAAAGGTGCTCTGCTTTCCAATGGGCACTTCTAAACACAAGCGCAAATCTTTCCCATAGTCCCTCACCATGGAGTAGAAAGGAGGTGCTAAATTTAGACAGCTTTGGATTTAAATGCAAATAGAGCCACTTTCTAGCTGTGAAGCCTTTGGGTAAGAATTTAACTTCAGTGTGCTTACCCTCTTCTTCTTTATAAAGAACACTAATACAGACTTGATGGTAATTTTTTTGTGAGAATTAAAGAAAATGCCATTTGTATGTACTGAGCCTACTTCCTGTTATTTGGAATCCTGTCACTATCATTGGGCACTATCGTTAACATGCAAATTAGACAAAAGATCAGTTCACACATATTGCCTGGTCCTTCTGCCTGAATAACTTTCCTGATATTCTGGAAGACATCTTCAGTTAAGGCCCAGCTTTCACTACGGGTGATGAGGAAATTCATTCACTTATTAATGAACAAATATCCATTGTTATGTGTAAAACTATTGTGACTGGGCTAGAATTCGTAAAATCTAACATGTGTAAAACATGCATTCCCTGCCAAAGCACTGTATGAGCATATTATACCCATCATGCAATAGACTGTATGTTTGTGTGTCACTGAAATCCTAGCTGCAATTAAAATCCTAACCCCCAATGTAATGGTATTAGGAGTTGAAGCCCTTGGGACATAATTAGGCCATGAGCACGGAGCCCTTATGAATAGGATTAGTGCCCTTGTAATAAGAACCTCAGAGAGCTCTCTCTCACCATCTTTTCACCACCTGAGGATGCAAAAAGATGTACAGTCTGCAGACCACCGACGTCCCAGAAGTCCCAGAACCCAACCATCCTGGCACCCTGATCTTGGACTTTCAGTCTTCCAGAACTGTAAGAAATAAATTTCTGTTCTTTAAGCACTCAGTCCATGGTAATTTGGTATTGCTCACTAAGACACATCATCACTTCAATCACAAAGGTCATGATTACTCTTATTTTAAGACAGATTAGGAAATTTGCCCAAGGCCAGTCTTTCGGGTAAAGTGACACAGCCAAAATTTTAGCCCGGAGCTGCCTGACTTCTCAGCAAAAAATGTCAGACTCACTTCACCATGGCAAAATCGCAAATCGTATCCCTTAGCTCCTGATCTGGGCAAACTCAACCCAGGCAAATGGATATTGAAAGAAGTTCCCATTGCAGCTGCTATTAGCAGAAGACAGAAATTTCTCTTCTGTAGGCTGCATATTAGATGTGAATCAAAGTGACTGAAATTCAAGGCTGTCCTTTGGAGAGAAAATAGGGTAAGGAACTACAAAATCATTTCACATTATCAGAGGCTATAAATGGTGTCCACTAAGCTGCAAGCCAGGCAACAAACCAAAGGTAGACCTACTCTCTTACCTGGTATATCTTGGCTAGACTCTATAAATCTCCCCTCTACCCTGATTCTCAGGGTTCTTTTAAACTCTCTCACCCTGTCTCCTAAATCCGTTTTTCTGAGACTCACCCCCCAATCTTTGCTGTAACCCTAATCTAATGTTCTACTGAGTTCTCTTTCAGATTTGACCCTATTTTTATAGTAATTCCCTGACCCTGGCTCCTTCCTAATTCATGGTCTCAGTCTTTGAGTTTTATTTACTTTGTTACTCACAGGCCTTTGTATGACTCTTTCATAGCTGGCTTCCCACTGGTTTGAACATATTGTCTCTGGCCTCAGTCTCAGCCCCACCCTGGATTATCTCTTCAGCAGAAGTTAAAGAAATATGAGAATTATTTGAAAAACCTGAGATGTACTACCTGGAGAAAAGAAGATTCAAGGAGCCCATATGAAATGTCTTTGGATAATCAAAAGGTTACCCATATGGAAGAAATTCTAAACATATTCTGTGGCTCCAAATGAGAAATGAGAACAAATGGGAAGACAGGTTTCTGCTCAACATAAAGAACTTTCTAACCATTATGAGTGTCCTATGATGGCATATGCTTCTACTGTAAGCAATGTTTTCTTATAACCGAAGCTATTTAAGCAAAAGTTTAATAACCGTTTCTTGAGACTGTTGTAGAAGTGATTCATGAATCAAGTAAGAGTTGGTCTAAGTACAGCTGAGGCCCTGCCAACTTTCGCAATGCTACAATTTGAGATATGGGAATTGTTTTTCTCAGGCAATGGGTGAAACTACAACTCTCAATAAAACTCTCTTGTGGTACAACATTTCTTAAATTATCTCTTGATTCTTTTTTTTTCTTTTTATCTAATTTGTTCAGAATGCTAGCGAGCCCTCATATGGTTCTAAGACAGAAACTATTATGAGATGAGTAGAAGCTCACATTGCTCTCCCAACACACACGAACCCATACACACAAATGTTTTCTGCTCAGCTTCAAGAAAGATGGAGCAAAAAAGTTTTACAAGGGCTTCCTGTTAGAGTCTCAGTAGAAAGAATATCAAAACCTGTGTCTGAACTACCATAGAAGGAGGCAGTTTGTGGCCTATTTCCCACCTCCAGTGGAAAATGTTTTGGGTTTCAAATTACAATCATTTAAAATGTCAAAACTATCTTCACAAAACACAACCTGAGGCTATATTCAGAAACCAAATGAAATTCCATGGAAACCACTTACATTGCTCCTTGAATTGGGAAGCTTTTCTTTAAAAAAAAAAAAAATCCTCCTAACCCAGAGAATTTAAAACTCAATTAATGATACTTCTTTTTTTGTGAATCCCTCAAGTTTGCTGCCTCCATCTAGACTGAAACACAAAAAGGGGGACACAGGTTCTAAGGCTTGGGTCTGTGTCCCCTAAAGGCATATGTGTTAAATGCTTGGTCTCCAGCCTGTGGCCCTGTTGGAAAGTGATGGAACCTTTAAAAGGTGGGGCCTCGTGAAAGGAAGTTAGGTCATTGGGCCCTTAAAGGAAATATTGGGACCCTGGCCCCTCCTCTTCCTGTCTCTTTGCTTCCTGGCCACCATGAGGTAAGCAATTTCGTCCACCATGCACTCCCGCAGTGATAGACTGGCTTGCCAAAGGCCCAAAAGCAACAGGGCCAACCAACCATGGACTAAAACCTCTAAAACTGTGAGCCAAAATAAATCTTTCCTCTTATTAAGCTGAGTATTTCGAGTATTTGGCTAAAGTGAAAGAAGCTAACTAACACACATGGTATTTCAATACATCTGCCCTCAATAAAAAATTATTCTTTAAGCTATGAAGTGATATACTTCATGGCAAGAGCTTTTATCTTCACAAAATATTTTCTTTAAGAATGAACCCAATTCCATTGGATGGAATATTACACAGCCTTTAAGCATTATGTTCATAAAAAAATTAATAGTAACAATACAATTATTATTGGAAATAAGAAGAAGCTGTTTAAAGTTTATGAAAGAATAGAAACCATATTTAAAAGACTGTGAACTCTTAAGTCAGGAGGCCTCAGTAAATCCATCCTTCACTTATGCCCTCTGCTTTACACACACAAAATGACAGATAGAATATTTTAAAATGAGACCCAACAGACACAGCTGACTCATAAACACATTTAAAGACTAAAGATGAGAAAGAAATGTAAAATGATGACCAGGACCGACATTCAAGACTGCTAGGCTTTGGACCCAAATGTGGCCAGAACAAGTAGGTATTTGTCTCCATCAGGGTAAAGTGAGATCGTGTCTCTAGTCAGTCCCGGTGCTTCCAGCAAGAGGTTGGAGTGGTTTCTCTCAGTCCTTTCACTCCAGAGGAGGTACAAAAATGAAAGCAGCTCAGGCCATCCTCTGGAACAAGGGCATCTCAAGTCCAGAAAGGCAGGTGGAACCAGGTATCAGCTTAGACTACTCCCTTGTCTCCATGATAGGTTCCCAATATCCATCTCCCTGTATTCATTTTCTGGGGTGGACATATCAAAATATCCCAAGTCACATAACTCAAAACAACAGAATGTACACTCTCACCATTCTGGAGGCTAGACTTAAAATCAAGGTGCTGGGAGGGCTGTGTTCCGGCCGGGTTCCCACCGAAGACTTTAGAGAAGTATCTTTTCTTGCCTCTTTTACCTTCTAGTGGCCCCAGCCATTTCTTGTGGACACACAATTCCCATTTCTGCTTTATTCTCCACATAATTACATTCTCCTGTGAATATCTCACTCCTCTATTTCTTACAAAAACATTAGCCATTGGATTAGAACATTCTAATCCAGAATGATCCCATCTTGACCACATCTGCAAAGACTAGGCGCCAAATAAGGTCACATTCACAGGTACCAGGATTAGGACTTCAGAATTTCTTGAAGAACACAGTTCTGGAAAATACCCTGAAGCAGAAAACCCCATAACTGCCTTTATCAGATCAGGCTCTAGGTTAGGGACTCAGAGAGATGAGTGAAGGAAATTGCAAAATCACTAGAGAGGGAAAAAAAAAAATTACCCCGGCCCATACACACTTAAAACAAGCACAGAAATAAAGTTTTCAAACCATGTAAAGATGTGCTGGGGATGTAGCTCAGTGGAGACTTGACTAGCATGTGCGAAGCCCTGGGTTCCATTCCAGACACTGTTCCACAAAAAGAGACAAAATGCATAAGAAAATATGATAACACAAAAGACAGTCAATAGCCGGGCACAGTGGCACACACCTGTAATCCCAGTAGTTTGGGAGGCTGAAATAGGACAATCATGAGTTTAAAGCCAGCCTCAGCTACTTAGCAAGGCCCTAAGCAACTCAGTGAGACCCTGTCTCTGAATAAAATAAAAAAAGGGCTGATATGTTGCTCAGTGGTTAAGGCTCCTGGGAAAGAAGAAAGAAAGGAAGGAAGGAAGAGAGAGGAAGGGAGGGAGGGAGGAAGAAATTGATTTTAATACAGATTAAAATTAACTTCATGGCAATATCAAACTTAGACTTTTAATTGAATTTCACTAAAGAGGATAAAAGCCCGAGCATAATAGAACACACCTATAATGCCAGTGACTCAGGAGGCTGAGGAAGAAGGATCAAGACTAGCCTCAGCAAATTAGCAAGACCCTATACCAAAATTAATAAATAAAAAGGACTGTGGGTATAGCTTAGTGGTAGAGAGTCCCTGGGTTCAATCCCCAGTATCCTACCCCACCCCCAAAAAAGATAAATGAAGTCATCATGTCCACAAATAGAACAAAGAATTATTTAGTAAACATATCAACAAGAGCAAGGGACTATGAAAAATGATCAATTAGTCCTGAAACATAAAAATTCTTGTCATTCAAATAAAAGTGGCATGACTGGATGAAGTTTGGACTCTTCCTAGCTAAAGAGAAAATTCCTTCATTAGACAGTTGTCCTACGGGAGTTACCCAGAAAATGACAGAGAGGTGACACAATTAAAAAAAAAAATCTTTAGAGAAGTGGTGAAGAAACGTGGAAAAAAGAATGAAAATTTCCAATAACTAGTTAATAGGAGTCCACAAAGTGAAGAATATGAAAACTGGCAAAAAGCAATATTTAAAATGTTTGCTGCACATTTCACAGTGAAAGAGAGATGTGAGATATCAAAACAACAGAGCCTTCTGATTAGCAAAAATAGATTCTTGTGGCAGGATTTAAAAGGTAAGGAAGCAATCCCCAAAAGAACCAAGGAGAAGACATGCATTGTACACAAGTGAAATTGAGCTAGCCCTCGAGAAGACTTCTAAGCTGTGGCCGTAGAACAGTTATCACACAGAGCTAGGGGAAAGTATCAACCTGGAATTTTAGACCCAGCAAAACTCTCATTCAGAAGCAAAGGCAAAATGAATATTTTTACAGAAATGAAAGACCAAGGATGTTTGTCACCAAAAGACACTCTAAAAGAACTATTGAAGAATGCACTTTAGCAAAAATAAAGATAAATCCATAGTGAAGGAATGAGATGTAAGAACAAAACAGTAAACAGACATAGGATTTCTTAATATCAGGAAATGAAGTTAACTACTAGCTGTAAACAATAATCTATTTTTTATATTTAAAAGGCATAAAACTATAACTCAAAGCAACTCTAACAGAAAGAAAATGCTCAGCGGGTACTTTCAATGTCTTAGGGCTCTGAGAAAAGAGTAAAAATACTAGAAATAATGCAATACAGAATCATAGAGTTCAATATAGGTGGAAAAAAGACTGGAAAAAATTCAATCAAATGTTAACATTATTACCTCAGAGACAAGTAATACTGAGTATTTTTTCTTCCCTTATTACTCTCCTCTGTTTTCAATTCTTTAAACCAAATATGTAGTTCATTTGTGAAGAAAATGGTAATCACCTATATAAAATCACCTCTGGTGTCCTATTTTCTGTTTTCCATTAGTCATGAATGGATGTCCATTCCTTAAAGATAAAAAATGACAGTGTTGATGGTACAAAATGGCATCTGGCATTTCTTCAAGATAATCTGACTTTGTGCATTGCTGTGTTGTCTGGTGTCTTAGCTCAGGCTACCATAACAAAACACCACAGTCTGGGAGCCTTAACAGAAATGCATTTCCTATGTTCTGGAGTCTGGAAGTCCAAAGCCAAGATGCCTGTAGACTCGGCTTCTATAAGGTTCCTCTTCCTGACTTGAAGATGAGTAGCTTCTCAGTATGTCCTCACTTGTCCCCTCCTGGAGATGTACATATGGAGAGGAGTAGAGAGAGAGAGAGAGAGAGAGAGAGAGAGAGAGAGAGAGAGAGAGATCTTCCTCTTCTTTAGGGCCACTAATACTATTGAATTAGTACCTTCACTTATGTATCATTTAACTTTAATTAACTCTGAAAACCCCTAACATCATCACATTTAAGGTTAAGTCTATAGCCATCTTATTTTTGAGGGGACAAATTCAGTCCCCAGCAACTGGTAACCTGGAGATATTTGCCAACCCAGTTAGCCAGTACCGCTTCAAGAATGTACACAGAAAGCCCTCAGTGAGTCAACAGAACTGCCTGAAATAAAGAAAATTTCATTTTATACATCCAAGTGCTCTTTACCTCAACTAGCAAATAACCAACTGTTGTCAAGAAGTAGAGCTTCCATTCCCAACAGGCATGAGAACCACAGCAGCTTCTCCATTACACATCTCTACTCGATACAAAAATAGTCACATGTGCCAGGCAGAGATACGTCCTTTAAAAGAAAAGAAAGCAGAGTATTTTGATACTATCTACGATGATCTGGTCAGTAGAGGCCTGGAGGAGGCAAGGGTCACAGAGCAATGAATGGAAGAACATTCCAGGCAGACAGAGCAGAGAAAGGGAGACGGGATCGGCAAATGGGGCTAGGCCCCCAGTCCCCAGATCTTCAGGAGGACTTCAGAATTTACTTAGAGTGACAGGGGAGCCACTGAGGAGAGACATGATCTAACCTATCTACTGACTTTGTGCTGAGAATAGGCTCACCTGGGGCAGGGTGAGAGCAAAGAGATCAGCTAAATGACATTGAAATAATCTGGAAGAATATGTAGTGCTTTAGGTATAAGGGTGATAGTCTGAATAGTGGCTGGATTCTGGTTGTACAGTTGGCCCTCCGTACCCATGGACTCCACACTGATGAATCCAACCAACCACAGATTTTTTTTAAAAAAATTAAATCATGGCTGTATTGAAAAATGGCGGGTCTTTTTTTCTAAACACACAATATAACAACAATTCCTATAGCATTTACATTGTATGAGATATTATACATACTCCAGAGATGATTTAAACTATCATAGGTTATATACAGTCACTATGCTGTTTGATAAAAGGGTCTTGGGCATCTGTGCATCCTGGAATCTGCACATAGGGTGAAGGTAAGGGGGTGGGGTCCTGGAACCAATCCTCTGAGGCCACCAATGACTGAATCCTGAAGGTAGAGGTGTTTCCTCCCACCACTTCACCTCCTCCAAGACACGATGGGAGTTCACATATACCTCCCTAAGTCTCTGGGCAGGGGCACTCGTCTTATAAACCTCTGGGAGGATAGCCTGGCTATCCCTTATCCAGTCCCCATTGAGGAGAAAGCCAGAGACAGGCTTAGGGAAAAAATCCTTAGGAGGTGTAAACTGACTAAAATATCATTTGTTGAATATAAATACAGCATTAAAAGTTGTCCCTATCTCTTGAATTAATTTTATTCAAATCCACAAAGGTTCTGAAGGCCAACCCTGCTATCTGGCATGCCGTGCCTAATCTCTTCCGATCCCTCATCCCCACCCCTGCAGAATAATGAAATATTTGCCAAGAGGACCGAGAGAATTGTGCAACTAAATACAATATGCTCTTTGAAAACTTCATTCCTCCCTCTGTTCCGATGAAGGCCACACCACACACATCTGCCTTACCAAGCCTATTCGTAGGCAGTAATTATTCTGGCAATAGAAACTCTTTTAAGAAATGGCTCCTATCTGCTTTGAACCTCAGACTTTCTTCTTAGTAAACACTGGCTAACTAAGCAAGAGAATCTTTTACTCCAAACCCTAAGCCAGACCTCAATTGTTTGAACCAAAGTTATAGTCCAAAGAAAAAATAAACACACAATCATGTTGTATCTCTTCCATTTGAAAGCATGTGCTAAAATGGATCCACTAGCCAATCAGTTTAGTATTTCAGAGGGGAAAAAAATTAAATACAAAGAGCCATTCTAGATAACAGGGAGGGGAGAGTACTTACTATAGGTTGCTGGCAAGCCGCCATTCTGTGCACATTTTTACATTTTTAAACAGTACTTACCCAATGCTCTCCTTAATCCCATTAAATGAAAACTTTTTCTAATTTTAAAATTAAATTTCCTGTATTTCCTGAGAGACTTCCAAGTTATTCTCCCCTCCTCCTCCCTAGGTCCCATGGTATTTCTATAAGAAGAGGGGCATTAGCCTCCTGGACAGATTCCAGTTGGCACAATTGCCCTTGGCCTTGCTTAGCACCCCTGGGGTTTTCCACTGGGCACAGATTGTTTCCTTACTTCCTGTTCCAAAGTAGTGCAAGTATTGCCCTAGAGCTTGTGGCTCACAGCTGTGACCTTCCCCCCACCACATGGGGGCATGCTACAGTCATTTACCTTAAGTAATCTAAGCATGTACTGCAAACTTCTTTATTACCCCAAACATAAGTAGATTTTGAGCACACGCCTTCCACATGCAGGCATTCACTTATCATATATGTCTTTTGTGCATAATTTTATAAAGGAGAACCAGAAAGAAACATTACAATAAGATATCTTATTTTCATCTATTTCAATAATAGAACAAAATAATTCAATTTATTATTAAAAACTATTTGAGTGCAAACCAAATGACTGAATATCTGGTATTACTTTGGAAAATCTTAGTAGTACCACAATTCAAGTTGATGCATTTTTTAGTTCTGTTTATTTAGCCACTTAATCTCATTAACATTCTTAATTAAAAAGGATATATGTCCACCACAGATGTATGCCTCCCAGAAGAAGGGATGTCACAATGGTTGCATTTATGGTATCATGCTTGTTTGTTAAGTATTAATTATGCAAAGGTTTTGGTTGAGATTTAACTGATATGTTTCTTTCATCTCTTTGCCACTCATTTTGGCTTGCAGACTAATTAGAAGATGCTGTGCTTTTACATTTTTCACAGATGGGTTAAAGTCCCCGAAAACTTCTGAATAGGTTGGAAAATTCTGTCTCCATGTTTCAACGTGAAGACACGTTGAAATTTAATCTCCACTGTAATGGTACTAAGAGGTGGGGCCTTTGCAGAATGATTCAGTCATAAGGGTTCTGCCTTTATGTTTGGATCAATATCTTCATAAAAGAGTCTTCAGAGAATTCACTTATTCAGAGAGTCCTGCCTTCTTGTCTCGTGAGCACAAAATGTTTATCCCTGGGTCACAATCAGGAGTCATGACATCTTCAGTGAATGGGAATTCAGTATCAATGTGGACAATGGTGGCCTTTAGTTGTTTTCAGAGTATTTACACACAATTGCATTTTAATGCACCAAACTAAATTCTATAAATTTAGTTTGTAGGAGGACAAAGTGACAGGCACCATCTTGGAAGTAGAGACAGACATTAAATGTGCTGCCACCTTGATTTTAGACTTCCACGTTCCATACTGTGAGAAATAAATTACTGTTCTTTATAAGTTACCCAGTCAGGTATTTTGTTACAGCAGCACAAATGGACTAAGACAGATTAAATATATTTTCAAAAATATCTCTTAGCTAGTATTCTAGTGAGGGCCACTTGATATCACTTTGTAATGCTTGTGATTAGTAAAATAAATTTTAGAGGGGCAACTTGTCTTAAGTTTGATAATTCAAGAAATTTATAATAGTAAGATCACTGTTGAAATTATGTGCAATATAAAATGTGGACACTCACAATCTCAATATGAATTGCTAAAATACCTATTGTATTGTATTTTCCAGGGAAACAAAACCAAAATAATGAAAGAGAGCAAAACAGAAACAGAGAGAGAAATTTATTTTATGGATTCCACACAACTATGGGGACTGGCAGGTCTGCTATCCATAAAGTAGGCCATGTCCTGGAAATTCATCAAGGACTGATGCTGCCATCTTAACTGTGAATTCCAGTCTTTGCCCCTGAGATCATTAGTTGATTGGATGAGACCCATCCATGTTATGGAAGGTCATCTGCTTTACCCAAAGTCTAATAATATAAATATTAATCACATCTAAAATACTTTCACAGTAACATCTCATACTTATTTTTTTAATTTATTTTTTAGTTTTTTTAGGTGGACACAATATCTTTATTTTATTTTTATGTGGCACTGAGGATCGAACCCAATACCTCACACATGCCAGGTGAGCACGCTACCGCTTGAGCCACATCCTCAGCCCCTCACAGTAACATCTCGACAGATGTATGACCAACCAACTGGGCACCATAGCCAGACTGGGAGACAACATCAATTATCCCATATATGAGGCTCTTTTTTTTTAATAAGTGTGTGTGTGTGTGTGACTTTATAAAATTTATAGAATTTAATTTGGTGCATTAAAATGCAATTTTGTATCAATACTCTGGAAACAACTAAAGGCCACCATTGTCCACATCTGTACTGAATTCCCACTCACTGGAGGTGTCATGACTCCTGATTGTGACCCAGGAAGCAAGACTGGGTGGCCTAAGCATGCAGTGCCAACCCAAGTACTAAACATAAGAAATGTTCACTTTCTACTTAATTTTGTACAATAAAATATAAATAGAAACTGAAATATTTCTTTACACATGTCCATTGAGCAGAAGCATTAGGAGCCTCTGAGGAAAAACTTGAGAACATCAAAATAAAATTACAAATTGTGTTAATAGTGCATATTTTTAGGATCGAGCTGCTGAAGCTGACTTGGTAACACTGGGGTATAGCTCAGGGATCTGGTTTTAACCATCAGCCAAATAACTTTATTAACTTGGACCCAGGTTAGCATAAACGCATTCTGACAAAATAAGGAGTAGAATAAAATTCGGTTCTATAGCTATAGCTTGGGCAGAGCAAGGAAAAAGATGGTAGCAGCAGACAGAGAGCCCAGGAAGAAAGATGATAAACTCAAGGCCTCAACAAAGAGGCCACTGTTGACAAAGAAGGAATTGGTGGCAACATTGAGCAAACAAACAAAAACATCTGTGGAAAGGCGCTTCCGTTAGCAGAATTGGTTGGATAAAGTTCCTGTCTGTACAACATCCACTCTGAGCAATGGTAGAACAAGAGATTGAGAATTAACTGCCAATAGCAATAAAAATAGCCTTACAAAGAGTAAACCTGATCAACATAGCATAAAATATGCAGAAGAGGGTCTGAAGCCCACCCCAAAGAAAAGAAATCTAAACTTGAAGCAGGTTAGACCTAATTCTCAGAAGAATGCCTATGGGCTAAGGTCTGTCACTAGTGGGGATTAGAAACTTCTATCAATCCCTCACTGTCATCATTGTTCCTAATCATGCTTAACATATGGTAAACCATGTATATGTTCTGTTGCAAGGTATAAGACCCAATAGTTAAGGAGCCTTCCAAGTATTGCTATTGGCAGATCACTGGACTAAGTAGACATACCTGGCTACTGTACTTCAGAATTTGAGACCCAAAAAGATTTGAAAAGACACTTCACTACGGAGAATATCAAAATAGGCAATTAATTTATGAAAATATGTTCTGCTTCATCAGTGTTTTACTCAGCTTTTTCACTGTTGTGACAAAAAGACCTGATCAGAAAAATGGTAGAGGAAGAAGAGTTTATTCAGGGGCTCAGGATTTTAGAAGTCTCAATCCATAGACAGCCAGCTCCATTCTTCAAGGCTCGAAGTGAGGCAGGACATCATGGCAGAGGCACACAGCTCACATGATGATTGGGAGGCAGAGAGACACTCCACTCCTCAGATACAAAATATATACCCCATAGTCACACCCCCAGGGATCCACCTCCAGCCACACTTTACCCACCTTCAGTTACCACTCAGTTAATCCTACCAGGGGATTAATTCACTGATTGAGTTAAGACTCTCATAACCCAATCATTTCTCCTCTAAACCCTCTTGCACATGAGTTTTTTGGGGACACCTAATATCTAAATCATAGCAATAAGTCATCAGGGGGAAAAACTAAGAAGAACCACAATGACCATAATGAGATACCACAACGCATTTATCATGGCAGCTAAAATGGGAAACCCTCACCACAGAAGGGGATCAAGAATGTGAAGCAAGGAGGATTGGCTCCCATCACAATGGAAGTATAAGTTGGTAAAACCACTTTGGAAAATGTTTTTTAGCACCTATGAAAGCTAAACATACATATGTTCCCTGATCTAGTAGCACTGTCCTGGTATAGTCCCTCCAGAAAAGAGTGCTCATATCCACCAAAACATATAACTGTGTAAGAATGTTCATAACCTTTGTATGAACAATCCCAATGTCCATAAAAAGTGGAAACAGCAAATAAATTGTAGTGTAGTCATACAGTAGAATACTACTCATCAATAGAAAGAAATAAAGCCCACTGATAGATGAAGCATGTTTATAAATCTCACAGAATGTTGACTAAAAAAAAAAAGTCAGAAGAGTGCATACTACATAATTCTATCATGTGAAGTTCAAAAACAGGTGAAACTAACCTATGGTGGTAGAAATCAGGATGGTGGACAATCAGAGTGAGGGATGGGGATTAGCTTACTGGGAAGGGTTTGAGGGAGACTTTGGAGTCTGACAGTGGTGTTCTGTACATCTTCATTTGGGTGGTGGACAGATGGATGAATGGATGGATGGGTGGATGGATGCACACATATATGTGTAAAAATTAATCAAGCTCTGCATTTAAAATTTGTGCACTTTTCAATATGTAAGTTTCTCTCTCTCTCTCTCTCTCTCTCTCTCTCTCTCTCTCTCTCACACACACACACACACACACACACACACACACACCACCCAAGATAAAGAAAACCAGATGAGAGAATCTTAACAAAATGCTCCCCTGGCTGGTTGTCTTGGTCTAGGTGGCCTCATGCCCTTGTCATCAAGAAGCCCACAAGCTAATCACAGGTGGCAAAGGGATGAGCTCCTTGTTGGACTGGGATATGTAAGGGCAGACTCCAGAAGAGTCTTGGACACAGCAAAGGCTTCAGAGGAGGTGGTGCTGTGGTCGTGCCCTGACTGATGAGAGAATGAAGGTGAGTGTGAGCACAGCACAGGCAAAGGTGCAGAGGAGAAATCAGAAGTGGCCTCTGCCAAGGAAAGAGGTGCATTGTGGTATGACAGGGACTGAGGGTTGATAGGCCAATCAGAGGGAACAGAAGATGTGGCTTGGGAACATATACAGTGGGCCTAAACGCCACGGTGAGGTAGTTTGGACTTGGAGCATGCAGCTGGAAGTTGGTTTGTGGAGAGAATGTGGAGTGAAGCAGGATGCACACAGCCACAAATGGGGGAAAAAGAAAACAGAAAGAAAAAAAAATCACCCATTTCTCAGATCAAAGAGGACCCATGAGTTTCCCCTGAAACAGGCACAATCTTCATACCACCCCCACCCACTGGGGAGGAGCACCAAGCCCATCCTGAAGCCAGTTTTCTGGGAGTATCAAATCTGGCTCTGAAAACAATACCTTTGACTCTATCATACACTCCAGGTTCCAGACCGAAAGAAATGGCCCGTCAAAAACAAAATTAACCTCATGTGGTTAACATCGGACCAGGTCAAAGCCCCGGTTCCCAGCATGCTCATTAATGATGTCTCTGTAAAGAAAAATAAACAAAGATGCTTTTAGTGATTCAGCCCAAATGCTGCTCTGAAGCCAGGAGTTGTTTACACTGAGAAGAAAAGACTTTGCTACTACAGTGCATTTGAGCAATTTCTCTTATTCAAAGCATGCCTTATTCAGAGTTGCAGCACATGCTAATTAGCATGCTCTTTAATACTTGCTTTATTTTAAAAATTGCTAAGGTAGCAATTTTCTAGCATTTCTACCAATAAGTCTTTCTTCATGGAAGGAAAAAAAAATCTGTGGATTACCAGCTTTAACAAAACTCTGAAAATTATTTATTGATATTTTCAGTAATTAAGTTACAATAGTAATTTATGATCATACTGTCTCATATCAACAAAGTTAATACCTCCAATATTATTGGGTTTAAATTTTAAGCTCCCTTATGAGACATAAACACTTGAATATGAAGGATGTCATAGAACCTGTTCACTGGCCTCTGAGAGTGTAAGTGACAAACCTAGGATCACACAGCTAGTAGGAAAAAGAGCTGAGATTTGGATCCCAGATTTCCTGGCCTAGCTCTCTTTGTACCTTGCCCTTCTCCAGAGGCAGCACATAGTCCATCCAATTAGTGAGCCTGGGACTAAGGTTAGTTAGCAATGCCTGAGACAGGGCACAAGCTATAGAGGTCATCTTATATTTACATCCTTCTTTGGGCTTCCACACTCCTGGTCTCCAAATACCTGATACTTCAGTTTGGCTCTGGGACTATTCGGGGTCACTGTAGCCCCTATTAAAGCCTTTTTCTCACTCAATGTTCATGGCAGGTGCCTTCCATACAGTGAGTACAAACTAGAGCCAGGAACACACAACGGGCCACACCAAGGTCCCATCTCTTGTCCTCATACTTGCTTGAAGTTCTTACCTTCTTCTTCAACAACGTAATACTTTGCCCTCTTGAGCTCCTGCATCATCCTAGGACTAACTCTATTATACAAACCAGCCCATCACCGTTGACTTGACCATCTTCTGGAAGAGACGACCACCTTCCAGATGCAGTTTAAACAACAAACACTCGTACTGCGTTTTTCCATTTCAGCCTCTTTTTTCCTCTCAGTTATCACCCGGTTAAGAAAGAAAATTGCAGTTATTTTCTATACTTGAGTTTACACATCATGGATCCTAGTCAGTATTCTCTTTGGAAAGCCTGTAGCACAAAGAACACACCGTTTAATGACCCAGAATTTCCAATTCAGCAAAGAGAAAGGGAGGGGGGCCAGAGGGAGCTAGACCAGAGATGCGAGGAGAGAAGGCAAAGAGCGGATCAGTTCTGCTCACACTAACCCTCCCATCATCCTGCTGCAACTTCATGTCTGGACAAACAATATTTTAGTGAGGAACATCAATTTTGCTACAACATCACTGAGGGGCCAGAGAGCCTAGTGGAATTTTCATCGCACACTCCCAAACTGCAGCTTCTATCCAATGTGCTCCTCTCCCAAGTCTCTCTGGTGACATACACCATACATTTTTTCTGACCCCAAAGCCCCAGTCTTAGGTATCTTTTCTCCCTTCTAGAGCAATATGACTGTTCCCAAATATTTCCAACCGTGTCTATCACACTACACAAACCTCAGCCAACAGACAACCCTCTGTGGAACCAAGTCCACCCTACTTTGGAGGTCATAGGAGATTATAAGTAGCATTTTTCCCCTGTAACTGGTAGACAACAGCATAATTAGGAAAGAGGGGCAGAAATTGGCATTTTTAAGCATTTATGATACACAGGGAACATGCTGAAGTTTTGCACATGTCTTGCCCAATGGCAGCACTTAAGATTCCTACACTTGATGAAAAGGGTCTTGCAAAGGAAAGCTATTATCCATGTTCTCAACCCGAGTGGAATTTCCATCTCCGCCCCTCTGTGAGACGTGGAATATGCCTCAAACCAGAAAGTAAGTAGCCTTCGTTTCAAGAAGGGTGTTGACGTGATAGATATTAGGAATGCATTGTGAGGTCAAGCCTATTTAGGCCATCTTCTGAGGGTTCGAGATAATTGGGGACAGGCTTCCAATTAGATGCACAATGTTTGAGCACAAGAAAATAAAAATAAGTGGGGGAACCAGGCAGGAGGGAGCTGCCATATCAAAATCTATCATTTCCCAGTGTCAGACGGGGTGTTTGTGTTGGCTCTGAAGGACAACTAACTCCTTCCACTTCTGTTCTATAATTTGCCTGTGACCATCCTCCACGTCAACATGTGGCTTAGCCCAGGAAACAGGGACAAGGAAACATCATAGTGCAGGCAGGCTGGGTGGGGAGCTGGGTGACTCCAGGGCCACAGATGGAGTGACCTAATTCGCAGAAGGCTTTGGTAGACAGGGATGAAGAGTGGCGCTCTGGAAGCTGGGACAGCAGGTTTAGCCTGACAGAGTAAAGGTTACTTTATCAGGAAATAAATCCGAGGCTTGTACCATGACCACTTTTTTCCAGGCCCATCTTGGTGATGAGGAGGGTGTGTTCAGACCACAGGAATCTCCAAACCACGGCCGCCCCTGCAGCGCTCGGGGACACACGGCCGCCCCTGCAGCGCTCAGGGACACCAGGCACACGCTGGTGAAAAGCCAAACATCAGCAACTTGAGTTTTCGCTTTGTGTCTTTCTGAGTGTGTGTGATTTCTTTTGTTTGTGTTTTTGTTTGGCATTTTCTGTTTCTTTGTTTGTTGGACGGTCTCATTTCGAGGCTGGTGGTTGCCGGCCTCTCCTCTGTGTGAAGTCACTGCCAAGAAACCTGGTGTCCAGTGCTCTGCTTCAGCCCTCTGGCTGGCCCCCAGCCAGGCTGGAGGTGGCTGCAGCAGCTTCTGCTGGCCTGGTTCACAAAATACGTTCCAGTGGGCACCAGGAAGGCCAGAAAGAAAGGAGCACTTAGGGGCAGGAGCAAGGCGGGAGATGACCAACCTGTTAAACAGTCGTCAGGGAGAGGCAAGTGCCTGTCACAGAAATGTCCATTGAGGGAGCAAAAATCCATGCAGAGGCTAAAAGTCAATGCCTTTTGTAACAAAAAAACAAAAACAAAAACAAAAAAAAAAAACATACAATTTCATGGTAAGGATGGGAAGTAGAGTCTGGGGTGAAAGGACAAAGAGAAGGGACGGAATTGCAAGGTCAGTTGGACATTTCCCCCTTTGTGGCCCAAAGGTGTGTCCTACTTCAAAACCTGAAATAAACTCAAGCACTCCATCTTCAGAGAAGTTGGAGTTATTTTTAAAAAAGGCAAACTTGAGCTTTGAAGCTATTTCAAAAGCCTAAGATATAATTTAGTTTCGGGAGAGAAAAGCTATGAGAAAGGAAAAGAAGTAAAAACACAAGTTATAAAAAAAAAAAAAAAAAAAAAACACAAAAATAAAGTCCTAGAATTAAATTTTGTAGCCAAAATATAGGCCTTTGGGTTCTTCATCAATCACAGCTCTGTGTTGCTGTTTGGGTGGATAGATTTCTGAATTTTATTTTGAACGGTATAATTTTCAGATTAGATTTTAAAAGAAGCCCAGGCCCAAAGGAGAATACAAACTGGAAACTACTCCACACAGTTATTTCATACAGCTGAGGGTGTGCACGGGAGATATGCCTAAATGCACGTTTCTTAAAATTCTCCGCTATTCCAGTCCTCGTCCTTTCTCAGTGCCTGGCGTGTTTTCCCCATTCCAAGATCTGGGTCTGTCTGCATATTATCAGAGATAACATCAGGTCAGTGCTTCAATGACCAAATCCCTGTTTTCAGAGACTTAACTCAGGTATAAAATGTGTTTGAGGCTCAAACTGGGCAGATAACATCTCAAACCAGCGGTTAATTCTCTAACATGGTTTCAAGGGAAAACATCGCTTTAACTGCTTATTTTCTGACCCCAAAGTGCAAATAAACAGAAGTACATGTACAGTGAAATTATCCATAGAGTGGCCTAGACCAGCCAGGCCCTGACTAATTGGATCCTGAGCAAACTGCCTGTAAAACAATGCTGCTTCTTAAATTGGACATTCTTTGTGTAGGGAAGCACTGGACCAGGAGAGGAGGGAGTCATGCTAGGGAAATTCCTTGTCGTTCGTTTTAGGAGTGTGGAGATGAGCCTGAAAGGAAGGGGAAACCAATCTCTCCTTCATTTCTCCTGCTCTAAAAGCTGGGCAAGGTGTTATTGTGTGCTTTTCTAGGGCAGTGTCATTTTCAAGAATGCAGAATTTGGACCTTTGTGATGGACACATGTGCGGAGGGGGTCAGGGTCAATGGAAGAGAAAAGATAAGACCACTGGCCCCATGGGGTCAGACTGAGAATATAGAACAAATGAAAAGATGAAGGAGAGTATGGAGTCATACCCTAAATAGATCAGCCATAAGGGCCCTGGCACAGGAAAGAGTAGAAATGGCCTAAGAGGTCAGGCTTTCTAACGGGGATTGTGAACATGGGCTCTGGAGCCAACCACCCAAGATGGGAACTTAACACCACCTTAGACAATTTACTTAATATCTCTGTCTGTTTTCCTAACTGTACAGTGGACTTCAACATGATACTGGTTTCACTGGACTCCTGAGGAACTTGGAATGATGCTTGGAACATGGGAAGTGTTAAATAAGCAAACTGGCAAATTGTTACAATTTAAAATCTATATAAATTTTAATACATAGAGGTCAATGTGGAATAAACTGAAACTAGGGGACAAGAGAAAGGTCTGGTGACTCTGCTGCTGTGGTCCTTTATGTGTCATCTTGAGTCTTGGGTTATCCCTAACTTCTTCCTCAAGAGCCCTCAGTAACCGTGGACTGATCCTCACATCACATCTGTAGGTCTTGTCAGGATGATCAAGGATGCCAAAGGCAAGGCTAGCTGTGCTCCCTCTGGTCCCCCCACCCCCCTGCACTGGGAATGATTCAAACCTGCTCTCAGAGGGTTTTACGGTTTGCAAAATACTCTAGCTTTGCTGCTCCCAGTTTCCAAGCATCTGTATTCTTTTGGATGCAAGTAGAAAAACTCAAATTCAAACCAGCTTCTGCAGAAGGGGATTGTTGGAAGCATGCTAAGTCACCCCCAGCCTTGAAGCTTGGAAATTCAGGGGCAAAACAGTTCCGGAGGCCTGGGAGCCTCAATCCAGCAGGTCTTCCTTCCCTCCTTTTTCTGCTCGCTCTGCTGGTTGGCTGTGTTCCTTCAGCCTGGCATTCTCAGGAGGCAGGAACCATGGCCACCAGCACCTTGTGACTCACATTATCCTGCTTGGTCATGAGAGGCAATAGGACCTTAGAGTCATAGTTTCAAACTAAATAAATAAATAAATAACAGACAATGACTCTGTTTGGGTTTGAGTCACACATGAACCCCCCCAAACCAATCTTTATGGCTGAAAATAGAACTGAGATACTGAGGTTGGACCATTCTTCTCTAGAATAGTTTCTGGGAATATGGAATCCAATAAGAATAAGCTGGCTCCCTTCACCTTCTGCCATGTTGGGGTTGGAGGAGATGGAAGCTGCTCCCCTGTACAATGAAATGCTATTCCCTTAAAGACAGGGTATTTCCAAAATGACACATCCGTGGGTTATCTTCCACATTCTAGAATGGCACCGAGGAAATAATACTTTTATAACTAAGAACTGAGCAAGTTATATTGTTACCTCTTTCACAGGCTCTTCATCTCTCTTTCTTCATGATAAATCAGTCCTTTCTTTTTATTTTATAAAAGCAAAACATTTCTATGAGGGGCACCACAACCCACAATTTGAAAGGTCTTCATGCACTTTTTACATTCCAGTAATTGGAATAGAAAGGGAATGGTATTTCCTGGAATCTTTTAGAGCCTTGTACATGGTAGCTTTTCCATTAATTCTTGTTGTCTGACTGGATGAGAGAATGATTGTAATGTAATTTTCTTTCTCAAATGCAACAGTGGGATTATAGGAAGATCTATCAAACAACTATGTTAAAATACAAGTTCTTTTTCCTTTAGCCTAAAGCAAGTCATTCAATCATGTAAACCTCAGTTTCCCCATTTTTAAAACACAAAGATAATAATCCCTTCTTTAGAGGATTTTCTCAGGAGCTAAATG
The DNA here is from genome assembly GCF_047511675.1 of Marmota flaviventris. NCBI lineage: Eukaryota > Metazoa > Chordata > Mammalia > Rodentia > Sciuridae > Marmota > Marmota flaviventris. Next base: position 22,749,259 of record NC_092512.1, on the reverse strand, counting down.
GATAATAAATATGAGAGTGAACATGTATTATTGGTATTTTTCTTTTTGAATTAACTCCCCCCACACACACACTTTTTCATATTTTACCACCTCCCTTTCTTGAGGAAAAACTGGTAGTTTTTAGTATTAAGAGAGGAATTTAAAATAACTTCATTAATGTTCTCACATGCAAAGCATTACTTTTGTGGGCTGTAGAATGTATTTTGGGGAACCTATGAGAACTTTTAAATTTTGTTCACTTTCAAACACAATGCTAAAATAGTATAAGTATATTCTGGATAAATTAGATAACCAATAAAAGCAAACACTACTATTAAACTCATGGTGGCACTTAGGACTTTGAGGTGATAATTATCTAAAAAGAAATTAAACTTCAATTTTTATTCATATCTAATAGTAATGAACGAATGGAAAGATGGACAGATGGATATAGAGATAGAGGTGATAAATGGATAAATACAGAAATAGAGATAGAACTAGATATGGATTTAGACACACATATATACCACTCCTTAGTGGGCAGACAGGACAAGCCTCATTAGAACTACTTCAAAAAAACCTGCTCTTACAGAGCTCAGGATCAGCTCTGTGCTTCTAGACAAGTTCTCCAGCTAGTCCTCTTTCCAAAGGCCTTCTGTTTTTTCAGTCTTTCAACATTTAGTCTAACAGGAAGAATAAACTTCCTGTAAAGAAGAGAAAGAAGTTGTGTATACTGTGTGTGCAGATGGTAGGCAGGAATACAAAAAAGTTCTCTCCCCACCCCCCTCCAGACTACGTCTTATCATTTAGGTTATTTTTTATTATTTTCTCTAGGACACCAAATCCCAAATCAAATACATAGAATTGGCTATTTGACTTTAAATTACTTACAAAACTGGAGGGACTCATAATACCTGGTAAGTTTGAAGCATACAAATATTTAAAAAAAATGCTTCAGAAGGTTGACAATTAGCCTCCACCCTTAAAACAAAACAAAGCACTTTTAGAACAAAATATTAACATTTCCTAACATATCTTACAACTTAGCTCCACAGCACCAAATGAGTTCTTAGTGGTTTTCTGTTTAAATCCTTGTATCGAGGCCTGCAAAACAGATATTATTGGCCCTACATATGATTATTCCCATATTTACAAGGAAACTGAAAATTTATTTATCAAAATAAACAACCAGTCCTAGGTCAGAGAGCTAGTATTTGACAGAAGCGAGGTTCAACTGACTCTGTCTTGCCCTACAGCCCCTGACGGTTCTCTTTCAAGACACTGGTCTTGCTGTCTGTGTCCCCACTTTTCTCTACAGAGCTGATATAAAAGTCCTTTTACAAAGAAAGAAGTTGAAGATATTCTGCATCCACAAGACCACTAAATAAGATTATCCTAAATAAGATGATCATTCACATGTCAAAATGTGCTAAAGAAAATGGTCCTACACTTAGGGAAGATTTGTCCTGGAGAAATGTGGACAAATTGATTCTTTTTAACAATTTCTTATAGCACCATATGGAGAGGAGGGAGAGTGGATTGCATCAGCACACAGAAGACAAATCTCCACCTTATAGGAAGCACAATTTGACAACTACTAGCCAAACTTCTTAATGAAACCCACACAGAGACCTCTCCCCTCCTCCCCAGGTTCATCTTTCAGTATCCTTTAATTTACCGTGTTCTAACCACTACTCTTTTTCATCTCTAAAGAGACTGCCTCTGGGGTGTCCTCACAAGCAGTCCTTCCCTCTCGGTTCCATTCCTTTATACAACAGCCACCGACCAAGTGCCTACCAAGTGTCAGGCACTGTGTTCGGAGCTTGGGATAGAAAGATGCATGAGCCAAGACTCCTGCCTCACAAAACAGACAATATGGCAAAGTTTAAAGAGGGATCACTACTCAAATCACCTTGAGGAGTCAGAGAAGACAGAAAGCATCCAGAATGAACAGCCAGAGAATACCATCCAGAGGAAAGAAAGTTTGAACACAACCTTAAATGGAAGTTTTGAAAGAATATATATATTTTCTAAATTCTCCTCAGAGAGAGAGAGAGAGAGAAAGAAAGATTCCTAGTCATTTTTGATAAGTAAAATTACCCTTACTCTCTTAGACCATTTTGTGTTGCCATAAGAGAATACCACAGATTATGTAATTTATAAACAATAGAAGTTTGTTCTGCTCACGGTTCTGGAGACTAGGAAGTTCAATATTGAGGTGCCAGCATCTGCTGAGGGTTTTCTTGCTGTGGCATAATATGGACAGCAAAACAGCACAAGGGCATACAAACTCTGTCTCCCTCTAAAGCCACTAACGCCATCACGAAAGCCCCAACTCATGATCTCATCTAATTCTAATTTCCTCCCCAGTGTCCCACCTCCAAATACAATCAAGAATCAAAGTTAGGAATTAAGTTGCCAACACTGGAACTTTGGGGTGACGCACTCAAACCACAGTATTTACCTTGAAAAAAAGTGTAGTCACAGTATTGCCATATTTCTTTTCCATGTCTTTCTAGGTCCATACTGAAATCCTGGGAGATTTTTTTTTTTTTTTTGGCACCTTTTTTGACAACTCTTTCTCAGGTCTTCTTTGTATTGATAAATAATAAAGAAAGGCACTGTCACACTGAAATTGACATTTTTGTGTTTCCGCTGCTATTGGTGATTTCAATGTACTAACATCGGCAGAGGACAAATCAGGATGAACTAAACCTGGAAGCAAATGTGCAGTAAAACGAAAAGGCATTCCCAGCAACACCCTTTATTAACAAATTAGAATCAAAAATTTTAAAAAACACCCTGGGAATTTGTTAAACATGCTTTTCTTCAGAGTGCTTAGCTTGAGCCATGCCATGTCCACCAGTCACCATCCAAATCGCCTTGTTATGTCCAGTGAGGTGCACCCACCATGAAAACACATCAAATGAGAATCTTCTAGAAAACAATTTATTATAAGAGAAGAAGGAGTCCGGCTGAGATCCTTGGCCAAGTGCAAGTGCAATGGCTATTGAAGGGAATGAGCAGCCACCAGGTGTTGGACCCTCACTTGGACCTGGTAGGGAAATGACAATCCCATACATTAATCCAAGAGTGAACAAGTACAACAACAGTTTGGAATCTGTCCCCCTTTGGCAAGGAAAATGCAGGCCTGAAGAATGGTCATACGCTTTGTTTTTATGAATCCTCTTTCTGAACTTGGGACTGCATGCTACCAAAGACAAGAATTCAAACTCTGCACACCAAGGGGAATTTAAAAGTACTAGACTTTCCGAGCTTCGAAAACTTGTAAAGAATGGCAGAAAAATTCTTGTGGAATTAATCCATTTCTTATGCATGTTCCAGATGTTTTCAATGGATCTTTTGCCATTTTTCCTTTTGATAGAAGAATGCTCTAGCTCTACATTTATAGTTTCTGTCAAAACCCCAGCCCTGAGCAGAGAGTTCTGCTAATTATTTCTGTATGGTGTGTGTAAAGACATGAGCAACTGAACTACAGGAGTCATTTTGTTCTTTTTGGAAACCTGGGCCACTTAGAAGTCTGCTTTCCCTCCTTCCTTTGACCTAGAAAGAACAGAAACTCAGTTACGCTCAAAGCTTTAAGTGGGACTGATATTTGTCAGATGCACCTTAATGCTATGTCTGTTATTTCTTTAAACCCAATACTTTTAAGTGAATGCAGTGAGAAGGTGCTGGCATTCAGGCTTTGCCTATGGGATTGGATTTAACGACCTTCAGGATTCTTTCCAGTTCTGCAATGTGTTTATTTTGAGAGCTTTATAACTTCCGACGAGATATGGAGTCATCACGAAGGGATTCAGAACCATTTATAAATTTGTGTTGAACATGACAGACCAAAGACTGTGGGCATTCTTATCAATAAATAATGTGTGAGTAAATGGTGGGATTTTTCTTGAGGATTCTTAGAACAAATCAACTCTTCAAAATATGCCCGCTTTTTGACATAGCAACAACCACTTCTAAAAGAAACACCATCCTATAAGAATGTATTCAAGAAATTTAGCAATAAAATGTTCCCATGTTTTTTAAAATAATTTTTAGAAATGAGAAGTTATTTAAATGCTCAAATGTGGGAAGTGAGTTCAATAAATTGTGGTACATATGTGCACTAGAATCCTGTGTGGCCATCAAAAATTAGGCAATAAATGTGCATTTATTGAAGTGAACGAGCAGATTATAAAAGGAGTATTATGATATGATCTCATGTTTGTAGCAGACACACTCTCCTACACATTGAAAAATGATTCTTAACAGAATCATGCAAAACATTGACCATTAAATATTATTACCTATGGGAATAGGGTAAAAGAATGTTCCTATATTCATCTCTTTATATTCTTTTTCTAAATTTCTGCAATGTATTAAAACCTGTGTTGCAAAAGCATTTTGAAAGACCTAAGTCTGTATGAATACATGTACTCATTTCTGTATTACGTGATTATTTATCAAATGCCTATTATTCATCAGGCCTGGTAACATATGAAAAACTCTCTATACAGTTCTTATTAACTACTTCATTGTTTTCTTAGTAACATTTAAGCAAAAGAAGCCCACTCCAACGATGAAAATCAACAAAAGGTTGAAAAGCTTCTTTAAAGTCACATAATGAATTCAAAACGGTAGCCAGGATTTGTAACCTCAGATTCTCAAGCTGAACTCAAAAAAAAAATATTTGTCCTAATTTCTGTTCATTGCCTGTTGGGACTGAAAGGTCCCCTGGTGTGGGAATTTGAAGAAAACATTGGCCATCCTACTCTGCCGCTGTTTTCCTCAATATGCATGGTCTGTTTCCCTGTGGCTCCAATGACGGCTGTCATTGGACTTGATTGGCTCAATTCTAAGCCTAGGTCTCCAGGGACTTTGCAGCTTCCACTCTTTTGGAACCTTGGACCACAAATTATCCTGGGATAGCCTGATGGGAAACAAACAAATTTGTGAAGAAAGGCTTCAGTTAGCCACCATAATAAAAACGCCAGCCCCAGACATATGAGTGAGCCCCGCTGAAGTCAGCTCAGCAAGATCAGCAAGCAAGATCAGCAAAGCCACCCAGAGGAGTCTAGTCCCAAATATCAACACACAGAACCACAGAACGGTGAGCAAAATAAATGCTGTATTAAGCCACAGAGTTTCGGGATGGTTTGTTGTGCAGCAAAAGCTAACTGATACATACGTCTGGGCTCAGCTAATCTTCTCCACTGTTCAAAGGGGGTAACCAAGGAGACAAATGAAGTACCCCACTTCAAGTCACACAGTAAGTCAACCAAACTGGAAGAAGAACCACATTCTCCTGACCCCCTTGCCAGCGTCCCTGTCACTGAGTGCTTCAGAAAGAAAAAGGTCAGTCCAGTTCACTGAACGGCATTGAAGCCTTGGCAAGACTCAGAGTGAATGGGCTTCAGGTCCCCATGAGCTCTATGTCTTCCTGCCAGCTCAGTAGTTTGGCTGAAGAAGAAAGGCAAAAATACCACATTTTGTCCTACCTCAGGCCCCAGCCAATGCCAGTATTTCCCAAATTCACTGACCACCTGGGAGCTGGGCCCCAAAAAACTGTAGAAGTGCCCCCCTCCCTGCTTCCCTCCCTCCCTCCTTCTCTCTCTTTCTCTCCTGCTTTTCTCTTCCCTTCCCTTCTTTCTTGTTGGTTCTTTCTCCCTCCTTCTTCTCTTTCTTCTTCTTCAAACTCAGTGCCTCTCTCTCTCTCTCTCTCTCTCTCTCTCTCTCTCTCTCTCTCTCTCTCTCTCTCTTTCTCTCTCTCTCTCTCTCTCTCAAAAGCAGAGACCTCCCCCCACCCACCCAACCCACCTCTTCCCCTGACCTCCCTCCCCCATGTATCTGAAAGGGTTGAACTGACAGAAAACCTCATCAAAAGCCGTAACCTAAACCCAGCTCAGAGTGGCCCGAACAACTAATCATAATGTGCTGCACTCCAAAGTGCCTGGTCCCCAACATTAGCCAATTAATCCTCACAGCCACCCTGGGTGTTAATTAGGCCTCATTATTCATGAGTTCCATACCAGGAAAAAAAAGTCAGAGCCCTAACTTCTGCTCCGAGGTGGTGGGGGTACCTAGGCCTCCTGGCACTGGAGCAGTGACAGGCACATCCCAGACACGGCCACCCACTCCCCCTGGTGTCGGCCCAGAGGCAGGAGCCAAGGGGCGGCTCCAGCTTTTCCTTTTCCATTTGCCACAGGTGTGTTTTACCACAGCCTAACTAGCAGCTACTATTTATTCTCTGGGATTTTCTAAAAATGTGCTTTTGCAGCCCTTCAAGCCCAAGGCATTCCCAGCAACACTCTTTATTAAATGGAGCCACAGAAATGTATTCAAAATCACGAGCGTCTTGAAACATACTGAGTCCTTTATGGCTGAAATAATCTAATAGACAAGCGGTTGTTAATTTACAGCCTTCATTTTCAGACACACTTCTTGAGTCAAAAGTACTTCCTGCTCTGTAATTCCTGTAGGGATACAGGTGGCCTAGCACTAAGTACACATCTACTGTACATTAGAATGTATTTCTTGCTTAACTTAAACATTTCTGAAATCTCAAGTTTATGTCTAGACTATTTTAATCAGCTAAATGTCATAATAAGCCATATGTTGGTCTTGATCGGTTACATACACCAGTTCTACTCATAAAGTGTCAAAAGGTGTTTTTAAAAGAAGTCTGTGTTTCTTTTACCGAGAAAATGGTACTTTGGGCCTATCATATCGGACGTGCTGGCAAGCACAAAGGGACCTTACGTAACTGGTGGGAAAATGGGGTTTTCTCCCTCTTTCCTCCTCATGTACTACGCCGTCGATACCAATTCCAAATTTCAGAGTTTGGCAGCAATAAACTTCAATTGATCTAAAATGTCACTTGACCACTATCCAAGAAACACAGACACTGAAGCAAGCAGGGCAGCATGGAGCAGGGATTCGTTTTTGGACACTCTCGTTTTTTCACAGGGGTTCTCTGTTTTCAGCTCATTCCCCTCTGAGTCAGCCTATACCTCTCAACTCCACAAAGGAACACCTGGTTCCCTAACATGGGGACAGGGAAGGGGAAGAGGACTGCAGCTTAAGCAGTGACACAAATATTTGTTAGGCACCTGGCATCTAAGGTGCTGTTTTAGGACCTCCAGCCTCACAAATGAACAAGAGTCTGGCACCTGCTTCCACAGAGCTTGCAGTTTATTGGGAGGAAAGATATCACACAAACAGTGAACAGAAATAGATTTTCATAAGAACTCTGAAGAGAAAGTGCTAACGGGCATGGTGGTGTGTGCCCACAATCTCAGCAGCCTGGGAGGCTGAGGGAGGAGGATTGCAAGTTTGAGGCTAGCCTCAGCAACTTGGCAAAGACTCTTGTCTCGAAAATCAATCAATCAATGAATTAAATAAATAAATGAAAGGAGCTGGAGATGTACTCAGTGGTCGAGGGCCCCTGGGTCCAATCCCTAGTACTGTGAGAGAGAGAGGTGAGGGAGAGAGAAGGAGAGAAATCGCTGGCCTTAACCTTTAGGGTAAGACCAATAAACTGATCAGATAGAGGATGTGTGTGGTGCTGGAACGTGATGATCTAGAAGGACAGGAAAGTAGGAGCATGGGGAGGGGAACGAGAGAAAAAGAGGGAGAAGAACAAAGAGGAGACGGGGGAATGAAGGAGGGATGAGGACAGATAGGAAATAGAAGAAAAAAGGGAAGACATGACAGAGGAGAAAGAAGAGAAGGGGAAATGAGGAGGAAAGGACGTGAGGGGAGGCAGCGAGGGAAACGGGAGAGGAGAGAGATTCCACTCTGTTAACTTCGTACTTTTAAGACAAGCGAGGAAGCATGGAAAACTGTCTAAAGTAACTTTGTTTCCAACTCTAAAGAAGCATAATTGAAAGAGCACTTATTAATCAAATTGTAAAATACAAGCTTTCTTATCAATCTAAAGGGCTCTTAACTCAAACTATGAAGAGAAAAAAAAATACACAAAATGATACTTCAAGGGAAATAAGTAAATTGGGCTTTAATGGTGGCACTTGATAAAACTTTATGAACCGTGCACTATGAAGAATTCTTGCATGTAGACTTTTCTTAGAGATGAAAATGGCCTTGAAGCTCGTGGTGCCCAGCCTGGGCAGAAACACAAGGAGGATTTGTTTCTCATGATACTGCACAACCACATAATTGCTCTTGGTTGGCACAATCAGATGCAGAGGAAATACATTTTGATGATAATATTTGTAAAAGATGAGGTTTTCTCTGGGCGTCTTCTCAGTGCGAGTTCTGTCTTCCCCAACTGAATGAGCGACTCTTGTCGGGTGAAGGTGTTTTGACAGTTGTATGTGTGTCTCTCCGCTGTGTCTGCAGGCTAAGGTATGCCACAGTCCTCATCCACTGTGGCACCAGGATCCACACTCTGCTTTAGCTTTTCCCACTAAATGTCCACGACAGTGCTGCGAATCACCTCCACATGGACACTTCAGTGCTGATGCATGATTTACATCTCCTCCTTCTCCTATGGCCATGGGTTGATAAATACTTATCAAGACGAAGCTCTGTCATTCTGAAACCCTGAGTGAGTACAGAGCACCCTGGTGGCCTGCACTGCACATCTAGCATAAGAAATGAAAAATATTCCATCCAAGCTACTGAGATGGAGGGGTGTTTGCACTTGATTTGCACTTGAACTAGAACCTAACCCAGGCTCACTCGTTCAGAACTAAGGTGAGGCTCCCTGTTCAGTTTCAATGTAATGTGTCCCCTCATGTCACTTGAACTTATCAGTCTTCCTCTTAGGTAAATGCATCTGGCAATTGAGGAAGTACCAAATGTAAATTTTGTTGAGACACAATAATTGCTGCTTCCCAAATAGACATCCCCTGAATGTCAGTAATTGGCAACTTCTATGCTTTGGATCCTAGTCAGGGGGTGAGGAGGGTGGGGAGGGGGTATTCGTATCATGTCCCATCCACCCTAAAGCTATAGAGAAGAATGTCTAAAAACACATACTAGAACCAATCCATGGACTCAATCCCTGGTTCTTCTGTCTATTACACAGAACCTTGGGTACATGTTCTCCCTATCTCCATTTTCTCATCCAAAGTGCCTTGAAGGAATCAATTGACAGAGATGGAGCTGGTAAACCAGGTTTACCAGCAAAACCTCAGCAAGTGCTTGGGGGTTTCATCTGTCATCACAGTGATGTTCAAAGCCCCCCCATGACTCTGGTGTCACTTTTCATGCTTGCCACCACAGCATACCATGTAGATTCTTTCTTGGTTTGCGTAGCCTTTTCCAAAGCCAGTCTAGGGTGCTCATGCAATCTCCAACTTATGAGTGCCTAGAAACCAAGTCACCTCCCACATCTTCCCCAAGTGCCTTAATTTCCAGAATAATTTCTCTCTACTACAAATGTGAATACCCCAACACACTCCCACCTTCTGAGAAAGATGTTGTGTCCACACACAAGAAAGGCTGTACTCAGATGTCCACTGGGGATGGATGGCACTGGAAGAAGGGTAGGAGCAAGAAGAACCAGCAGAGGTGAGCGGGAGCAGGTTGGGCAGGACGTTAAAAGGCCACCATGTTCTGAGGAACAGGACTTTGAAAGAACCACAGGGTTGGAAAGACTGCACAAGGATCTCCTTTGTGATTATCTGGGCTGCACTGAAGATTTTAATTGCTCACCAATGTCAAATGTCAAATTTGCTTTTGTGCTGGGTGCACGCCAAGCTCAGGCTGCTCCCAAGGCAAACCCATGTTTTCAGGGCTGTTCCTACACTGAGGTCCTCCACAGCCCTCCTCCCTCTAGGTGCCCCTTCTGGTGTTTCCCTTTTATTCTAACACTTCATAAATTTTCTAAGGATCTCTCATTTCCAATACACAGCCATGTGTCCCTTAACAAAAGGGATACATTTTGAAAAATGTGTTACAAGGTGACTTTGTCATTGGGCAAACATTATAGCATGTGCTCACACAAACTGAAACAGCCATGAAATCACTAGGCAGTGTAAGGGGACTGCCATCGCATATGTGTTTGTCCTTGACCAAAATGCTGCATATGGCAATGACTTTACCTCCGTGTCTTAGTCTGCTCAGGCTGCTGTGACAAAATGCCATAGATCAAGTGGCTTAAAGAATAGACATTTGTGCTCTCATAGTTCTGGAGGCTAGAGGTTCAGATCAAGGTGCTGACCAATATGGTGCCTGGTGAGGAACTCTTCCTGGTTTGCACACAGTCATCTTCTCTCTGTGCCTTCATGTGGTGGAGAAAGAAATCCCCTGGAGGGTCCATTCTCAAGACCTAATCTAAGCCTAATTACCTCCTGAAGGCCCCATCTTCAAATATCATCACATTGGAAGTTGTGGCTTCAACATGTGAATTTGGGGGAGTGGGGACAGAAATATTTCTTCCCTAATATTCAGTAAAGAGAGAAAACCTAAATTGTGGGCTAATTCTAACTCTCAAGATTTGGAAAATTAGTCTGACTTGAAGCAATCTATTTTGATGTTACTTCTTTAGGAAGTATTTACCAAACATCAGTCCTATGAAAGATACCACCTTTGCCCTCCAAAAGCTTTGTGGTTCAATCAAAAATCAGAGAAAGGACAGAAGAAAAACTAAAAGTACTAAAATATTTTTTAATTAAGAAGAAGTCTATTTGAGTCATTAAATGAGCAAAGTAAAAAAGTACCATAGGGTAGTTCAGAGGAAGCACAACAGCACTGTGAGTGAGAATCAGGCTCTGGGATCAGAGGGGAATGACTGACATCCTGACTCTGCTCTTTATCCCCTTGCCATGTGATCTCAAGTAGGTTAATTAGCCATTCCGAACCTGTTTTTCTACCTGTTAAATGGGGCTAATAACATTACCTCCCTCCAGGTTGTTGTAACACCTGTCAAGTGCTTAGCACAGTAACTGGCCTGGAGTCATTACTCAATAACCATTCATTAAAAAGGAGCGTGGGTGGGGGAATCCTTTCCAAATGAGACCTGTGCAGATGATTCCCAGACAACCATTGGATTTTATCTGAAAGATAAATCCTGGGGTCTGATTCAGTAAGGGGGAGTAAGTGAGTGGGCTGTGATGGGTTGGGATCAGAGGCTAGGAAAAAAAATGAGTTTGGGAAACTGTAAATAGAGGTGTCTGGATGGAATGGATAATCCACCTAGGAAGGCATGAAAAGAGACTAGAAAAGAGTCTCAGCTTGGCCCCCGGTGTCCTTAAAAGTCAGACCAACTTTGGGTTTTGTCCCACATTCTACCTTCCTCAATAGAATGGAACACCTTGTAGCTTATGAAAAATGTTTCAACTCCACATACATTTTTCTATGAAGCCCAGATACAATCATGAACAAAACATCTGTTTTTCCCTTCACAACGTTCAGGAGCAAATCCCAGTTTGATTTCATATTCAAAGCTTGTTCTGCCCTAATGTAAAAAAAAAACCATAATGGGACTCAAGTGGTACATAAAACTATTTCAAAGGAATTTTAATTTTAAAATGTCTAATGAAGCCCCTTCTTAACCCCTAAGACACCAAAGGTAAGTGAATTCTTGGATTTTTCTTCCTCTAGGATAAAAGTTTTTGGGAAAAAAATTAATATGAAGGTAAGTCTAACTTGATCCAACTGATATGGTCATTTTGAGTTAGTAAAACTTCTGAATCATTCAGAATGGTTAATATCATCTTAGGACTTTCTACAACAACATAAATCATAGATTAACAAAGAGTTTTTCAGGTAGGCATCTTAATGAACAGATAATTATTAGTAACTGTGACTTAATGAATTTAATGTAAATGCATCCTGCAAAAATTGTTTAAAAGGTGAATCATGGAAAAATTGTTTGCCCTTTAATCATTCACCCAATTATTACTAGGCACAAAACTGAGATAGATAGAGACCCTGACCTTTGGTGGCTCACAATCTAATTCAAGCCAAGAGTAGTAATAGCTTCAAAAATTTGCATAATAGTAAAATAAGAATCTTAGCACTTGACAGTCTCCCTGGCTCCTTATGTTGTCACTTTATTTAATAAACCCCATTTTCTCTTAAGAATAGTTGAAGGTGCTGCTATTCAATGTAAGATTTCATTCCACTTCTATCAGCTCCAATTAGGACATTTCAAACTCACAAGATTTCAATGCGTGTAATATTTTACACCCACCTTCTTCTAAAACCTATGAACAGAAACACTGTCTTTTGCTCTAAATGTCTATTCTTTAGCTTTGAATGTGTTGAAAGAAAGTAATTATCTGTTTACATGTCACTAGGTTACAAGTTTCAGGATAAGTAGTATTGCAGTGTTGGTCTTTTGATTCCCTAGAAGCTTGAAGAAATTAATAGAAGGTGAGAGAAAAAGGAAATGAAAGAGTGAGGGAGGGATTACTTTAAGGGAAAAGGCTTTGTCCGGAGAATAACCATTAGCTGAGGAAGTGTCCTCTAATACCACACTAAACATAATCCTAACAGAGTCTCATTATCGAGCACCAACCATACCATGGGTTTTGTCTTCTAAGTGCGGTGTTTGTGTTAGCTTAATTTGGCTTCAATGCAGAGAGGATTATGGTCACTTCACCAGTGAAGACAAGGCCACAGAGAGGCTATGTACAGTGGGGAGCTTGGACAGTATTAGCAAGGTCTTTGCTTGGGTGGGTGCATGGCACCTAAACCGAGTATGCTATTTTTGTGTGTAATTTCTGGGGGAAAGTCATCCTTTATTCAGCTACTCAACGTGGCCTGTAATGTCCCTTCTCCTCCACCCAAATTAAGATGTTTTATATATTTTAATCTGAACTTAGATTATTAATGTTCAGTGAGTGAAAAGGTCACTCTGCTAAATTGACTATAAATCTGGTAATACTATTGTAAAACTGAGTTATCCACACTCCAATATGCTTTCCTCCAGCTTAACTCTTTAAAAAAGAAAGAAATGAAAAAGCAAAAAAAAAAAAAAAAAAAAAAACCACTTAGAGAAACCAGTTCCACCAAACTTCCCTGAATATCCTACCAGACATTTCCATAAGTCAGAGAAAGCCAGAGTTACAAACCCAGGGAAGCACATGGGTGGCCACTGTTGGCCAGGCCCAGAAGCACTGACCCAGGTCTCCTTCATCTTTCAGGAGCTGCAAGTGTCTCACCCACCTGCCGAGAAATTCCACTCCCCCTCGTGCTCTTAGCTCCACTCCTGTCTCTACTGTCCTTGTGGTCCCCAATCTCAGCCCTCGACCTTCTGCTCTTCTGTTTTCTCACATCTAGCCAAGCTCTCATCAGGTCACAGCACTTCATCATGAACTGCGGACCAAGCAACTCCCCAGTGTGCAAAGTCCCCTGGAGACTTCCCTCCTAAGGGGACATTTCCAGTGGGTGTCCTACTCCCGTCTCACTTTCCACACATCTGGAACTGGACTCAGCCTTGACCCCATGACACTGCCTCCCTCCATCATATTCTGGTTTACCAGTGTTACCTTCATTATTGAAGAGGTGCTTAAAAGCAAGAGACCCTTTGGTGTGACTTTTCCATCTCCCCATGCCTAAGTTCTAACTTTCACAATATTTGCCTCACAGACACCTTCCTCCCACATGCTTTCCCACCCAGGACCACCTCGAAATTTCTTTGTCCAGATTCACATCCAGTCTCCTGCATTTGTATGTCCAGGACATGTTGGTGCCCAGTAAAGTTTCAAAAAATGAAAGTACTATAGAAGGGGAGAGGGGGAGAGATCAGGAATAGGAAAGAAGAAGGGAGAGGACGCGGGACATTCGGCTAACCTGGCTGAGCTCAGAAATCTGTGCACACCCTTGTCTGGCCAGCAGCCAGGACCCACCCCGCTTGCCAACCTCTCCAGAGAAGAGAGTGCCTGGATGGCACCTAGAGACCACAGAACGTCCTGTCCCGGCCTCTAAGTTGCCGCCTGCCTCCACCCAGCACGGAGGGACTTTCCCAAACCTCTGGCTCGCTGTGTGGTTGGTGACTCAGAGCTGTTCCTGTTGTCCGAGGTATCATTTGTAAAGTGCTTTCTTGGAAGAGAAAATGTTTGGGACAGCTGGAAGGGGAGCTCCCGAGGCTGGAGCCACAAGGAGCCGTGTTGTGTGGTGTGTGAGAACACAGGCTTCTTATTTCTCTCTCTTCTCCCGGCTGTGTTTATTTAAAGCTCCCACTGCCACTGTGGGGGTATGCCCAGGACTTCAGGCGGGGCCCTGGGAGCAGCCAGGGAGCAGCCCGGCACTTACTGCAGGGACCGCAGCACTCCTGGGCACAGGCCGAGCTTGGGCCAGGAACCAGGGAGCCGGGCCAGGACAGTGGGAGGTAGTGGGGACAAGCTGTGATTGTGTCTCTGACCATCCTATGATTATCGTGTTGGCTGTTATGATTTCTGTCTCTATTACCATTTGTCTTGGTAAATCTGTTCCCACCTGTGTCTTCTACAGAGACCCTAAAAAAATTGTAGATAGATAACGATAATGATGAAGACAGATGGATGATAGATAGATAGATGGATGGATAGATGATAGATTGATATAGACAGATCAATATAGGTAGATAATAAGAGATGATAGATAGATAGATAGATAGATAGATAGATAGATAGATAGATAATAGGTAGGTAGGTAGCCAGGCTGCTGGGTTGATGTCTCAAAGAACCTGAGTCGTGAAGATAATGGGTATATTTCCCCAGGTGGCCAGGAAGGAGGGGAGCTGCAGGGAGGCCAGACCCCTCTAGAGAAGTTGCATGCATTTGTCAGCCAAACAGGACTCCGGGTTGGCTGTTCCTCCCCAGCCTGCCTCTTGCTCAAAGAGCTCCCTCCATTGGATTTACTATTTCCACATCCTCCAGACACAATGTGTCCAAATGCATTGGACCTTCCCCACCAGCCTGTGCTCAGTTTCTGAATGAGGAGGAAAGGATGGAGCCCAGAGGCTCTTCACACTCCAGCCCAGGGGGTGGGGCAAAGCAGCCATCCACACGTCTCGGGACAATGGGCACATCAACAAAGACCTCCCTGACTTAGGGTATGCAGCTTTTTTTTTTCCCCCTGTAAGACTCTCCACAGACACAAATCACAGTGTGTATTTATAAAATCATCACCTGGCCCTTTCCGGGGCATCTCTGCCAGCAGCAAACATGGGTGAGGCTTGGTTTTACTTTAATTTTTTGTTTTGTTTTGTTTTGTTTCCTTCTGTTCCCCCAAGAGAATCTCTGATGGCAAGCAGGATTGAGACTTTTTAGAGTTAGGAAAATTATCTTAATAATCACCATAGTGCACTTTCCAGACTAGGGGGAGAAAAAGGAACTTAGGTTTAGATCTCCAAAAGTGATATGATCCCACAGTGGAGAGCAGATATTCAATTACAGACAGGCTCTGCCTTAGCTTTTCCCAGTCAATTTAAAGCAAAATTCTGTTTTCAGTTTTTACTCTAATGGTGACTGGAGAGACACTGGGTACTTATAAAATGAAGGACCTCGTTAATGATAACTATCCAGTATTTGTAAAGTTAGCGCCAATTTTTTCCTATTAAGACAAATGATGTAATAAACATATCCTTACATGTGGCTTTATTTTTTAAAATTCAACTTCTCCCTTGAAATGATGTTCTAGAATAAATATTACCCGAGTTGAAAGGAAGAAACATTTTCATATCTCCTGATTTTATGTTTGTGCATGCATTTGTGTGCATGTGTGTATCTGTGAGGTGTGTGTGTGTACACATTATCTTCTCACACAGCTTTCTAAGGTGTGGTACAAAATGGCAATACCACCAGTAGAATATGCATTTATCAATTTTTCTAGAAGGCTGCCACTTGGTGTCAAATGGTATCTCAACTATAATCTCTTATGTTATGATCCTGTAAAATATCCAATGGGAACAGATTTCCCACCCTGAGTTCCCCTTTTGCTTGAAATTGTCTTTGGTTATATGTTCCCTTATTTTCCTAAATGATTTTTATTTTCAATGATTTCCAAGGGAAGAATCCTGTAGTTATTTTAGTTAGAGTTGTGTATCAGTAATGTGAAATTATAAATTCAATGATTAAACTTAAAAATGATAGGCCTGTGGGAAAACTCTGCATTCCCCATTCGGAAGCAGCACCCATTCATCCATGATCTTTCTCCTCCCTCTTCCCATGTCGTGTCTACAGTGCCTGTGAAGCTAAGTGCAGCCACAACTGAGCCCTGGGCAGGGGGCAATGGGAGAAAGCTGTGTGCCACCTGCAGCCCTGACCTCTGATCCCCCAGGGAAGCCACTACTCACTTCCCCATCACTTACTAAACACAGATTCAGAGGGTCCAAGGCAGACCCCAACACCCCCAGAAGATGGTAGAACCCTAGCATTATAGTTAGACATGAAGTATCCCCCAAAAGCTCACGTGTGAGACAATGAAAGAAAGTTTAGAAGTAAGATTGTTGGGTTATGAGAGCCTTAATCCAATCAGTGAACTAATCCCCCTGATAGGGATTCACTGAGTGGTAACTGCAGGCAGGTAGAAAGTGGCTCCAGGAGGTGGGTCACTGGGGGTGTGCCTTTGGGGTATATATTTTATCCCCTGGCAAGTAGAATCTGTCTCTCTGCTTCCTGGCGGGATGTCCTGAGCCACTTTCCTCCACCACACTGTTAAACCATGATGTTCTGCCCACCTCGGGCGCAGAGCAATGGAGCTGATCACCCAGGCACTGAGACCTCCGAAACTGTGAGCCCCCAAATAAAGCTCCTCTAATTGTCCTTGTCAGGTCTTTTGGTCACAGGGGTAAAAGTTGACCACAGCGACTGGGTTGCTTGGTTCTCTAATCACCACGGAGCAAGCCAAACTGCCATCCTATGAGTGGGACATAAAATTCTACTGTTAACCCACCAGGAGATTTGGGATTGTTTGTCACGGCAAGTAACCTACTCTAAAGCCATAACGAGACTCCCCACCTTCCAAGCTGAAGGCACAAATATAATTAGAGGTTGTATTAGTTAGAGTGTTCCAGAGGAACAGAACTAATAGGCCGGGGGCGGGGGGGGGGGGGGAGGGAGGGGGGCGGGAGTTTACTTTAATCACTTGATTCACATAATTGTGGGCCCTGGCAAGTCTGAAATTTGTAAGGCAGGCCAATAGGCAAAAACTCAAGTAAGAGTTGATGCTGTAGGCTTGAGTTTGAAATGCACAGAGAATGCCAGTAAGCCTACGTTGCAGTCTTGAGACAGAATTTCAACTGAGGGAAACCTCCGTCTTTGTTCTTATATCCTCCAACTGATTAGGTGAGACCCACCCACATTATAGAGCATTGTCTGCTTAATTCAAGGCCTACTAGTCATAAACACCAATTCCATCTTTTAAAAAAAAATACCATCACATCTGGACTGATGTTTGATTAAATAGCTGAGTACAACAGCCTAGCCAAGTTGACATCTACAATAAACGATCCTAAAGACCAAAGTAGTGACATTTTTAAAAAGAAACAATGTTATACTGTGAAAAAAGCAATACTGGGTTTGGATACAGGCAACTCTATTCGAGTCTTAAGTTCTTCTGACTACTGTATCCTCAGTTTTCTGATCTGTGTAATAGGCATTATGCGACATATCATGAAAGTTTGTGGTAAAGATTAAAGGAGACTACGTATAGCTCGTAGCATGAGGCTTGGCGTGTGGGATGGTTCTCTCCTTCACTCAAAGCCTCTTTTAGCATCAGGCTTAGAAGGACAGCTCAGCCCTTGTCCTTCACAGCCCATTCCTCAGTATAAGATGGTCTCCAACTTACAAGAGTTTGACTTTACCGTTTTCATCTTTATGCTGGTGGAAAACCTCTACACATTCAGGAGAAACCAGACTTTGAACTGTGAATTTTGATCTCTTCCCAGGCTAGTGATACACAGGACAGTCCTCTCGGGATGCTGGGAAGTGCAGCTCCCTGTGTGGTCACCGGGGACACCTGATAATCCTCGGTGGGCCGGTAATTAGGTGTGCTGTTGGAAGGTTAAGTACATCCAGTGCATCTGGAACTTTCCATGCCTTCAACCTGTGATGGAATTGTCAGGATGTAACTCCAGAGAAAGTCAGGGAGCATCCAGCTGTACCTGATTTATGTAGAAGGAAGAGTAATTATTACTTGGGGAATCCCAACAAGAATGTACTTACAGGTAGGTAAATTACAGGGACAGTAAAGTTAATGAGATCTTCAACT
Organism: Marmota flaviventris; assembly: GCF_047511675.1. NCBI lineage: Eukaryota > Metazoa > Chordata > Mammalia > Rodentia > Sciuridae > Marmota > Marmota flaviventris. The sequence goes on along the minus strand of NC_092512.1, from coordinate 22,731,112 downwards.
TGAACAGCTGAACAAAAACGTACGTCTTCTCCATTGTACCTGTTTTCTGTGAGGTTCCTAGGACTCTACCATGACAAAGAACAGACAGAATGGCTTAAACAGCAGAAATTAATTTTCCTACAGTCATGTAGGCCACAGTGGAGATCAAGAGGCTAGGAGACTCTTTCTTCTTTTTTTCCATATTTTTATTAGTGAATAATTATACATACTAGTGGGGTTTGTTGTTACATATTCATAAATGCAAACAATAGAGTAAGGGGGATTTCTTCTGAGGCCTTTCTCCTTGGCTTATAGAAAGCCATCTTCTTCTTTCTCTGTGTACGGTCCTCTGTGTGTGGGTCTGTGTCCTGATCTCTTCTTAGAAGGACACTACTCAGACTGGATTAAAACCTCACCATAATGACTTAATTTTAACTTAACCACCTCTTTAAAGGTCTTAGTCCAAAACACTCAGTATTATGGTTTGGAATGAAAGATTCCCCCAAAGACTCACATGTTGAAGGCCTGCTGCCCCATGCAGCAGTGCGCAGAGGTGAGGTTTGGGGGCAGTGATTGGATCATAGGGGCTCTGACCTCATCAATGGATTCATAATTTGAAGGCATTATTGGGAGCTGTAAGAGTTGGGACCTAATTAAAGGAGTAGGTCACTGGGGTCCCGTCCCTGCGGATCCTGCCCCCAGTTCCCTTTCTCTCTCTCTCTCTCCCTCTCTCTCTGCTCACTGGCTGCCATGAGCTGAGCAGCCTTCCACCAAGATGCTCTGCCTCACCTCAGGCCTTGAGAAATGGAGTCGGCCAAGCGTGAACCGAACCTCTAAAACCATGAGCCAAATAAATTTTCCCCACCTACCTTGTTGATCTCAAGTATTTGTCACAGTGACAAAAAGCAGAGGAACACAAATCCTGAAGTACTGGGAGCTTAGGACCTCAACATGTGAATTTGGAGTATGGCACAATCCATCCCCAAACGCCACCTAACTTACCAGCCACCTCCACCCCAGCCACCCTCACATGGTGACACACACAAACCATCAAGGCTTCTCCTGCCTTGGTGCTTAAAGGAAACTTGACCCCGCTTGCACAGGGACCAAGTCACACCACAAAAAAATCATGAAAGATTTGGACTGACAAACACACGCCCTTGACCTTGGCAGTAGCATTCCACATCTCAGACTTCACATCGTGGATAAAGACTTTGCCCATGGATCTGAGCCATAGAAAAGGTGAAATGGTGAACTTGTCAGCAGGACGTGCTAACAGCTTACAAATGGGAGCATATTGCCTAATAATCAGGTCAGTGTGTTCCTCTTAGCCCACTTATTTAGAAACACCAACCATATTGCAGTTTACCAGAATAACCAATACCTAAATTAAATGGTCCAGAGTGCATGAACTGTAGCGATCGGTAACAAGCATGCCTTTTAGAAGAAAGGACCAGGAGCATTTAATTACCACAAAGAGAAAAAATATCCAAAGTCTATGCTAACAAAGAGGTAGGCACGGCTCTGAATTTTGAACAGGTTTCTAAATCAAAAAGGGCAGTAAATCATGTTACTTATCATTTAAAAATAACTAGGATTTAAGAAATGAAATTAGACAAGTGATTAATGCGTCAACTTCCACCAGAGTTCCTTTGATAGTTGGAAGAAAATAAAAGCCGGCCAAGAAATAAACATTTCAAATTCAGGTGCTTTGCAATCTGTGCTCCAAATGCTTTCCCTGAGCTTGTGGAGAGGTGGCCTGCTCCGCATACACAGCAGCCAGATTGCTGGCTCCAGTCGATCACCTTCAAAATAAGAGCATCAGCATAAAAGAGGGGAAGCCACAGCCTCTGTGGGCAAAAGTCCACTGGAGAGAAAGAGTCTGTGCAGCACCAGAGCAGGAAGAAAAAAACAGACTGGCTAAAAGCGGGGGCTCACAGCGTTGTTAAGAGACATTCAAGGGTCCCCCGCCCCATTATTATTTATTTCTATTAGAGTTCCACGGACAGGGAAGAGTCCTCTGATTGAAACTGAAAGATGCCCCTGATAGAGCAAGAAAACGTGCGTGGCAGGACAGTGCTGTGTGAAGGGAAAGAATTTCCCCTGGTGGCAGACACACGCCCTCAGAGCCAGGCTGCCTGGGCTCAAATCCCAGCTCTGACCCTTGTTAGCCGTCTAGTCTTGGGTGCTTTAACTCTCTATCCTCAGTTTCCCTATCTACCAGATGGAAGTATACCCAGAGCCTCCCCCTAGCACTGTTATGAGGGTTAAGTGAACATGTAAAGCAAGAAGAATGGAATTACATTATCACGTGTGGGAACCTGTCAACTGCCCTAATTACAGTATGGTTCCCCAAAAAGGGAGGGAAAAGGATTTTCGATAACAATGTGTCTATTCCAAGTTAGGATGAGCTGCATGAGGGAGAGAAACAGAATTCACCTCAGGCATGAAATCCAAGAGATGCCCGAAAATTCTGCAATCAAGATAAATAATATTCAAGGTTTATGAAAATTAAAGTAATGCAAAGATCATCCACGATGAACAAAATATCAAATATTTCAATAAAGAAAAAAATCAGTATTAATGATTTTTCCTTTTACCTGAGATTTTAGTTAGGTTTGGCATGGAGTGTATTCATGTATATCATGGTACAGTGTTTGGAAGTTTTTACCCCAAATGTTCTTTCTGGAGTGAGAAATTACACAGGATTCACTCTGTTTTACATTTCCGTAAAACAAAAAAATTTTTAATTGTAAAGTTTACATTAAGCTTTTTTTTATTAACCTTAAGGTTTTATATAACATAAAGGAGAATTCTACTTTTTTAATGACTTTATTATTTATTTATTTATTTATTTCTATATGGTCCTGAGAATCAAACCCAGTGCCTCACATGTACTACACAAGCGCTATACCACTGAGCCACAGCCCCAACCCAAAGAAAGACTCTTAAAGTCTAATTTAAAAAAAAAAAAAAAACTTGAAAGAAACACACAAGATGATATTCAAGTAGATTCAGGCAGTTGATTGACAGAAAATGAGATCACACAGCCCACAGAGAATCTCGTGGCAAACCACCTTCCTGCCTAGCAGAGCATGCTGCTTCTTGCTTTAAATCTACACAAATACAAAAGAAAAAGAAGGAAGAACTTAGAAACATAAGAAATTAGAATAAAATTCCCTGAACCTTCTTGGGCCTCATTCTCCTCTTTTGTGAAACCAGGGCTTAGCAGAAACCCTCTGGCGTATGACTTTGAATCTAACCAGTGTCTCTTGGGCTGGTGAGGAATCTTCCATTGTCCTGTTTCCAAGGGAAACTCAGGTTTTTGGCCAGCTGTCTTACCCCATCTCAGTAAGCCCCAAAGCCATATCTGTGAACTGTTGGCAGAAACTGGGTGAACGTGGTCTTCCAAATCCCTAAGCCGAATAAGAAATCCTGCTCCACCCCAGGCCCTGGACTTGTGGAATTGTCTCTGGAATGGTTACTTAACCTCTCGGATTATTTCATCAGCTGTAAAGGAGAATAATAATACTCGCTTCATAGGCTAACTGAAGATCAAGAGAGAGAACATACTTAATGCATTAGTGTCTGGTAGGCTCTCAAAAAATACAATTCCCTTCCCATCTTCTTGGGTTAAAGTCTTAAAGAATTTCTATTCAAGAAAACCTTTTTGTTATAGAGGGTCACAGTAGCACATCAATACCAAGCAGCAAGTGATGAAAAGACCATCAGAATTTCACTTTGGAGAAAGGTCTGCAGCTTTCTATTAGCAGTAGATTTTCCCCTCCAAATCGCACTTCCTTTGAACAAATGTTAAAATTCTTTGATATTTGATGAATACTACTCTTGACCTGAGAAGGTGACCCAGGAGCCTGCTAGTAACAGAAGATGGCCTGGGATTGATCATTTTTTACTCTTAATCCCTATAGCAGATCAATGGAATGTAGATGGTCAGGGTGACAGTGACTTTACTTTTTTCTTTTTATTTATGAACTATTTCCAGTAAGGAGAAGGCACAGTGTTTTCCTAACATAGGTGAACCTTCAAGAAAACTTTATGAATCAAAATAATACCAATAAAAATGGGCATGAAACCAAGGATCATGAAACTTTATAACAGTTTTTCCAAAGACCATCAAGATACTGTAACACACTGAAAACTATAAGAGCCAGAAACAAGTAAATCTCCCCACATACATGTTGTCCATTCCTCCTCAGTTTTCTTCTTGTTATTTTCTTAGGAAATTTTTTTTTAATTTTAATAATATTTATGAAGCTTCCTATCAGAAAAATTAAAGGCAAAAAGTAAAGTGATCCACGATCCCTACTGTCTAGGTCGCCTCTGCTGACATTTGAACAAGATAATAAAAAGCAATGCTTCCACGGGATTCGAATATCAAATACAGAAAGGTACAAAAGTAAAATAGGGAATGATCCTCAACCACATTTCAGATTTCATTCACATTTTTTTACCCAAAAGTAAGTCTTTAAGAGTTCCTTGCATGCACAACCAGAGGAATAAGAAGTTGTGCTCCATTTCTGTACAATGTGTCAAAATGCATTCTACTGTCATGTAGAACAAATTAGAACAAATTAAAAAATAAAATTTTTTTAAAATTAAAAAAAAGAGTTCCTTGGAGAGCTTTATAGACTTGCAGTGCATACGCTAGCCTTTACAAATCTGCTTAAATTGCGTGTAAAGAATGACAGTGGTCGCAAAATTATACATCTTTTCCTTTTCATCTTTGTTAAGTGTGGTCCTCCTAAAATTCCTATATTGAAGTTCTATCCCAAGCTCCTCGTGTAACTGTATTTGGAAATAGGGCCTTGAAAGGGAGTAATTAGATAAAAATTTAAAATCTTGGCCCAGTACTATGTACTCTTAGTGACTTAGGAGAATGCAGGTTTGAGAACAGCCTCAGCCATTTAGCAAGACCCTCAGCAACTTAGCAATATCTTGTCTTAAAATTTAAAAATAATAATAAAAAAAAGACTGGGGTATGTGGCTTAGTGTAGAGCACCACTGGGTTCAATACCCAGTATAAAAAAATTAAACTTAATATATTAGTATTGGTAAGCATATGGAAAAGTTTCATTTTTAGGTACTTTTGGTAGGAGTGAGAATTTTAGGTTGCTGTAAGTATGTGATCCAATTTAACTGGGGTCTTTATTGGAAGAGGAGATCAGGACACACAGAGAGACCCCTGTGCTACACATGCACAGAGAGACAACTTGAAGAGGCAGTAATAGGGTGTCCATCTAGAAGCCAAAGAGAAAAGCCCAAAAGTAAGTGGCCCTGAGGGTGGCTTGATCTCAGACTTCCAGCCTTCAGAACCGTGAGAAAATAAATTTTTGTTGTTTAAGCCACCTGCTCTGTGGAGTTTTGTTATGGCAGCCCTAGCTAACTAATGCTACCTATTAGTAAATATTTGTGTTACATTAGTCACTGGTGCTCAGGGACCCACTCACAATTTCTTTCATCTCTGCCCTATCGATTGACTTTTACATTGACTCCAGGGTTTTTGACTGATTCAAACAATACTGCAACAAACGTCCTTTCCCACATATCTTGGCATAACTATATATCTATAAAGCAACTTCCCAGAAATAGAATTGCTGGCTCAAAGTATAAATGCATACATACTAAATTTTGATAGTGTCAAATTGCCCTTCCAAAGTTTCTACTTTCACCAAAGTTCCTTTTAAAATGACATTTTCCCCACATGCTTGACAGCACTATATATATCAAGCCTTTTAATCATACCAATTCAAAAACTTAAAGCCAGTGTATTATTCTAGTTTGTACTTATGTCAAAGTCCAAGCATCTTAGAGAGTTTCTCATAGCACAGGTTCAGGGGTCAGGCCTGGAGCTTAAATTCTGACCCTGCCATTTCTTACCTGTGTGAACCCCTGGCCAAGTAGCCAGAGGCATCAGATTCCTCTGTCAAATGGGGAAACATTGGAAACTACTTCCATGTAGAGTCATAGATGTACATGAGCATATAGATGTCAAGGCTTACAACCATGCTTGGAATATAGTAAGCCCCAAATTAATGTTGGCTATTATTAATGTTGTTAATAAAGAGTCCTGTTGACAGATCATTTGTCTTCCTCTCTCTATGAATGCCCTGTGTTATACAGCTAGTTAAGTTGCAGGCCTGAGTTTTGAATCCACGACACTGTTCACTATCTGCGAACACACACCACTTCCTCACTCTCCCTAATTTACACATTGAACCCCTAATCCCCCATGTGGTTGAATTTGGAGATGGGACATAATTAGGGAAGTAATTAAAGTTAAATTATATCATACGTACCTGGCCCTGATGCAACCAGATTAGTGTCCTTATGAGGCATCTCTCATCAGAGAGAGGTAGAAATTTCTCTCTGTACATGCAAAGGAGTCACATGAGAACACAAACAGAAGGTGGCTGACCATGAGCACACAGACAGATGGTCGCTGCCCACAGTCAAGAGAAGCAGCCTCAGAAGGAACCCTACCCTCCCAGCACCTTGATTTTGGACTTCCAGCCTCCAGACCATGAGAAATAAATTTCTGTGTAAGCTACTGCATCTATAGTATTTTGTTACAGCAGTCCTAGCTGACTGATACAGCCCATTTACATCTTTAACTCATATTTCTATAGTCTTTTTTCTCATTACTTGGGTTTCCCTCATCCAATGACTACCTCTGAGGACAGATGTTCTGAAGAACCCCAGCTGAGAAATGAGGGCATATAGTATTGGCTTCTACTCAGGTCTCCCAAGTGACAGTTGGGCTGGATGCAGACAAGTGGACTTAGTTAACCAGTGGAGATGGAAATCCAAATTAGCCTTGCTTGAGGTTGAAATGTGAGGCTTACACAGTCTAGATTGAGGAAGGTATGTGTAATTCTCATCAACACTAGCGCTGTTACAGAGTTCCCTAACCTACTCCAAAGAGTTGGAAAAGCTCCTTCCCTTGACTTGGAGCTGTTTAACACACATCCTTCTTTTAAAAAAAAAAAAAAATATATATATATATATATATATATATATATATATATATATATATATATATGGAAGGTATCAGTTCCCTCTACCTTTGTTCACTTCCACCTCAAATCCTTGGTCCTGAAATGTACTTTTTCAATTTTAAATCCAAAATTACAATTTAGTGCAGAGCAATTATAGGTAGCAGATGCTGGAAGTTTTGCGCTTTTTGCTTCTACCAGAAATATATGCACACATTGGATTCTAAATTTTTAGTATGATATCCAAATTAAGTTAGGGGCTAGAAATGAGAGATTGCTAATTTTAAGTCCATGTGTACAAGTTTTAGAACTCGAATGTGTGGGGAAATTGGGAAACCATAAAAACTACACCAAATTTGACAGACAACCCTACCCTATGGGTACATTGGTCCAAAGATTAGGCAATAGACTATCACAGTAGAACATGAATCTCAGAATTGCAGTGTCATAGGTTCAAAACTCAGGCTTGTAACTTAACTAGCTGTATGATCTTGGCCACAGTAATCTACCCTCTAGGACTCAGTTTTCCCAGCTTTAAGAATGATATTATCTACCTTATTGAGTTGTGAGAACTATGTATGCTACGGACCAGAAAATGCTCAGTCCTTGCCTGATGCAATATTAAGAGTTCTGTAAACGATTAAATATCTCCATGACTTTCTCTCAATGTCTAAACCTTCTTATTTCTGGGCTTTTATAATCCATCAAGTCCAAGTTCACCAACCACCTACTGAATGATCATTGACGTCCAAGTGCCAAATAGAGCCTGTGCAAGAAATTTAAAAAAAAAAAAAAAATGACTCTCAAGAAATGTACAGCCTGGTTAAGGAGGCCACAAGGGTTCAGGTGAGACAATTAGTGAACAAGGCCAGGCAGGGGAAATCAAACAAGGAAGCCCACAAATGCCAGTGGAGCAAAGGCCTGGGGGCGTTTGGGTCGGGGAGGAAAGCACAGTGGTTTCAGTTAAGCTGAAGCTCCATCACCGGTTCTGCATGGCCCACAGGCTGTGGCTGTGGCCAGCACTCAGTTGATGTATCACTTTATGTAGCGTCCAGTCCTCACTGGCCGTGAAGCAGGATGGCCCCACACAGAGTGTGCCAGGCGCAGAGCATGGCAGTGTGGACTCAGCCTAGAAGGTCCTCAGGAGTCTTCCTCTTGTGCAGTCTGAGAAATGGGTTGGAAGTGTCCTTTCCTTCAAAGGACTTCATAGATGTTTTCCCCATGGCGTTACCTTGAGGCATTACCCATGCTCCATGCACAGGTCTCCCTGAGCAACCACGAGCCTCCCATTGGCCTTGTCTTTGATTCCCCATGGACGCTGACTGCCATGACTAAACAACCAAACACATACACAAGTGAGTGAAGTTCATATGTCCTTGTGCATCCTGTGTCAGACTAGGACAGGTAGAAATAGGAAGTAAGGAAATGGAGTCCCAAAATCTGCTTGTGGGAAAACCCGGATACCACTTCCCAGCTGTCTATTGTAATGAAACTTAGATGCATCCCATATTATTTCCTTTCTAGTTCCTGGTGATAATGATACAAGAAGCAAAAGAGCATTTGGCTGGCAATGTGGCGTTTTGTTTTCAGAGGAAGTGGCTGGAAGGGAGAGGGTGTTTTTCAGTTGTCATTGCTGCCCAGTGACCCACTCCAAGACTTAGGACTTTAAAATAACAATGTATTTTTCCCGCATGGTTGTAGGGTTGATTGGCCACAGTTGGGCAGTTCTGGCTTGGAGTCTCTAATCAAGATACAGTCATAGCATGCAGGAAGCTGGAGCCCTCTGAAGGCTTGACACAGGGCTATCTCTCCTTCACTAAGGTGTCTGCACCCCCTGTGTCCTTGGCCTCTCCCCTGCCTCTCTCTGATATGGTACTTCATCCTCCAGATCCTTGCCACATGACTTGGGCTTCTCACAACCTGGTAGTCCCAGGGAAGTCTCTTCTTCCATGACAACAGACCCCCAAGAAGCTGAAAGTAGAGATGGTCAGGCCAGGTGAGAACTATGCCATGTCACTCCCACCATGTTGTGTTGGTCAAAGCATTAATAGAAATCAAGAAAGTAGAGAAACAGACTCCACCTTCTGCTGAGTGACTGGAAAGTTGATATTATGAAGAGCATGCCGATGAAGATATCACTGGAGTCAATTTTGGAAAAGACAGTCTGCACAGTTGGATTGTTTTTATTATGGATGCTGTTGTTATTGTCCTTAAGAATCTCTGCACAACCAAATCGATGCACAAAACTCCTCAAACTCCCACCCCCACTGCCATGGTATTTAATGGCTGAATGGCAATGAGACTAAGATGCACCTGGAGACCAAGATTCTCCTGTGGCCCTCAGCATAAGGAATCAGGGGCCCTCATTACTAGACTAGTCAAAAGTGCCTGTGTTAGTCAGCTTTTTGTTATTGTGACAAAATACTTGAGCTAATCAACTTACGAAGAGGAAAGGTTTATGTTGGCTTCAAAGGTCTTAATCCGTGATCACTCAGCCCTGTTGCTTTGAGCCTGTGGCAGCATTGGACATCATGGAGGAGCACAAGGGAGAAGAGGTCTCTTCACCTCATGGCAGCTGGGATACAAATAGAGAGAGAGGAAGGGACTAAGGTTCCAATATCCCCTTCAAGGACATATCCCCAGTAACCTAAATCTTCCCCACTCGGCCCTTTCCTTAAAGGTTCTACCATGTCCCAATAGCACTATAAACTGGCAACCAAACCTTTAACATAGGAGTGTTTAGAAGACACTCAAGAGCCAAATTATAGTGATGTCCTTTCCTCCAGGTAGATGCAGCTTGAGAGGGCAGTTCAAGCTACCTGGCCAGTGGCCTCCTGGAGGACACACCTGCCTGGGCCAGGTCTTCCTCCTCACATAATGCTCCACCTGTGGTTACCCTGCAGGGAAAACCTGGTCCCAGAGTGAGTGGATGAGGGAGAGGGATGAGTAAGGAAAACTCTGCTTCCCTTTCAATTGAGTGGAGAGGACAGTGCAGCCAGGGGAACTGGGCCAAAGACACCCATCTCCCACACAGGCAGCTGAAATCCACACCCCCAAAACACCCCCCAGAGGTGAGGATGAACAGAACGTGGTACGGTTGTAGCCAGAAAACCAGAACTGGTGGCAACTAGCTAATCTCAAAAAATAAAAGTAGAAAGGACTGGGTTGGTTATTTATCACCTTAGTGGGGTGACACAGCCAAAAAAGTATTGTCTCAAGTATTACCAAATAACATCATTTTTCAGGTACATAGTTACTTTTTTGTAAACACAATTCAAGAGGATGATTTTAAAACACAGCCCTTCGCAGCTGTAAACTACCATTTGTGGGTGTTTGACTTATCTGTTGGCTTATTCAGTCCGACCTTTATTTTTCCCCCTTTCCAAGCCACAGCTATCAGTTTACGATTAAACTTTGACAGGGTGTTTGCTCTGTCTTCATAGCGGCCCAGCAAACTAACCAGCTGCCAGTAGAAATTTTTAGAAGTTACATGCCTTTAAAATCCCTCTTCACATAAACAGGAAAATTAATTTTACATATATAAATTTTCGCCCATTCCAGTTATCAAGAACTTGAACTTGACTGTTCACTCAGAGTGCCTCAGCAATCTCTGCCCAAGTCCTCCCAGAGCCAGGATGGTCTTCCACCCCCCCACCCACCCACCCCGAGTAACTCGGGCGTGACCATGTGCTTTCCCTGGAATCCGGAGTATCGGCTTGCATCAGGCGAGGCAAAACCAGAATCCCCCAAGCCTCGTGGATTAGGAAATCTACCAAATCGCTTCACTCTATCCACCCAGTACTTCTGGGTATATAAAAATGTAAATATTTTATTTTATAGTTTATATGGGGTGTTTTATAGAACAGAGAAATCAGAACACCCTCTGCATGACACTGGGACTCCACCATGCCCTGATACCTCTCAGCTGCATCTTCTCTGCATTCCCTTATCAGGGACGAAGGGCAGATCAGCTCCTCCATGCTTAGGAGCTTTTGACATTCTTCACAGCAGATCCTGGGGAGAATTGGGTCATGAGAGTGAGTTTGTGAAAGTGAAAAGCTAGTTTGAGAGCTCTCCCTTGCCTAAATGTATAAATCTCAGCTTAAGAAGGTCACATAAAATTCACACACTAAGACACAGTGTTTCACTGACTGACGCTGCAGATGACATTCACAGCCCCACGGCTCTTTGCACACTGTATATCTCATTCATTCTCACAACAACCATGCAAGGTGGGCACTAGGGGCACTAATATCGATAATAATAGCAAATATTCCTGCAGCACTCACCTCATGCCAGCTGACATTCAAGTGCTCCCTGTCTATCAACTCATATAATCCTCCTAACAACTCAATGGTGTAAGTATACTATTTGATGAGGAATCTGAGCTAACACACGGGTGTTTAGGAGACATTCAAGATCCATATTATAGTGATGTCCTTTCCTCCAGGTAGATGCAGCCTGAGAAGACAGTTCAAGCTACCTGGCCAGTGGCCTCCTGCAGGACACACCTGCATTGAGCCAGGCCTTCCTCCTCACATAATGCTCCACCTGTGGTTTCCCGGAGTGAGCAAATGAGTAAGATGGATTAATAAGGAAAACTTTGCTTCCCTTTCAACTGAGTAGGGAGGACAGTGCAGCCAGGGGAACAGGCCAGAGAAGAGGAGCCCAAAGCCACCCATCTCCCACACAGGCAGCTGAAATCCACACCCTGGAGACGAAGCAACTTGATCAAATTCTCAGAGATAGTAAGCAATGGAGTCAGACACTTGCATTCAACTATCACTCTACCCATTTCACAGATGAGATCAAGTTATGCACAGAAAGGTCATGTGACCCAAGCTCAAAAATCTAGTAAGTGATCCAATGAGATTCCACACAAGTATGCCTGGCTCCAGGCTTCAAGTGTTTTTGGGTTTTTTTTAATTGTTTTATTTGTTTTAATTAGTTATACATGACAGTAGAAAGCATTTATGCACTTTGATGTAGCATACATAGATGGGATATAATTTCTCATTTTTCTGAGTGTACACGTTGCAGAATCATATTGGTCATGCAGTCACATATATACATACAGTAATAATGTCTGTTTCACTCTACCATCTTTCCTGTCCCCACATCCCCTCCCTTAGCCTCCCATCACTTCCCTTTACCTAATCTCAGGTAGCGCTATTCTTCCCTAGTGCCCCCCCCCCCGCCTTATTGTGAATTAGCATCTGCATATTAGAGAAAACATTTGGCCTTTGGTTTTGTGGGATTGGCTCATTTCACTTAGCATGATATTCTCCAACTCCAACCATTTACCGGCAAATACCATAATTTCACGCCCCTCAATAGATGAACAGAGTTCAAGTTTTGTTGTCACTGACAAATGGAGTCACAGACTACCATGAATGCCTTTCAACTTGGGACTGACCACTGGGTTTGCTCCTTGCCCTGTTGCAGCTATTGGCCTCAGTTCTGCCAACCCCTGCAGCACAAAGTACAGTACTGTGAAGAACGACATTAGCATGGGGAAACTAAAGAGACCGCTTCTTACCCTTAAGGAGTCTTTCTCTCAACTTACAGCATGTCTCTTGCAGATGTAAAACACCATGTTACCAGTAATCCACATTTCAAATACCTTTACCAGACTTTTCCTCAGAAAGGAAGGAGAAAATAAAGTTTTCAAGAGGGAAAAAAGGAAGGAAACAGAGAGCAACCTAAAATCTACCTAAGAATCCAGTCTGAGCCTAAACTGTGTCCACCTCTGGGATTCAAATACATCTAAACAGAGTTAATGAGCTTGTGGGGCTGGGCTGCCAGCAGGACATTTGCATAAGGAACGAGAAGCCTCCTGGGAAATCTCTCACCCTAAGGGGAAAGAGGGTCAGCAGACAAGCTTGGCCCAGTGACAAAACCTTAGTCACAAGAAAACAGATGTAGTTTTGAGTATATCGCTGTGTTCCTTCACTCACGTTTTTCTCCATTTTGTATCTGAAAGGTGAATCATAGGGGGAAGAAGGGAATTGTTCTACCCACATTGTGATTTGCTATGTATAGAATAAAGCATGACACATATGAAGTGAGGAAAAGGGGAGCTCTTAAGTTGGGGAGAATGTGATGTCCCTGTCCTATGAAAGCAAGTGCACAGCTCAGGAACTGAAAACCAACAAAATTCATTTATGGACTGATTTCCAAATTGTCCAGCCCTTTAGAATGGGTTGTGTTTCTTGGCCTGGCCGGTTGGCCAAAAGTGGGATATGGTTAAGAAGACAAAGGAAAACCCACTGAAGGAACATAGACAAATGGCAAATGTTGGCCCGTACAGACTCACGGACAAGGTCTTGAAAAGGCAGTCAGAGGATACATCATGGAGGACCACGCTGAGGAAAGTCAGGGTGCCCCTGTTTTCTGCCCGCAACCATCAACTGTATGAGTGAGGCCTTCCTACCTGGGCCAGCCCCCAGTCAGCCCTGCCATTGTTCACACACACTTGAAAGATCCAGTGAAGGGCATCTGCCCTTGGCCAGTCCAGGGGAACCTCCCAGAAAACCCACAGAACCATAAACCAGGTGAAAGTGTGTTACTTCAAGCCTCTACGTTTGGGGAATAGTTTGTTGCTAAGCAGACGCCAAATGTCCAGCATGTGGTGGCACAGGGCCTGTGAGCTGGTGGTGCTCTGAGTATGGAGGCACAGCACAGCCTCCTCAGGCAAAGGCTAGGGAGAGGGGAGCCTCCAGGTGGTGAGAACAACTTGCTTAAAAACCCAGAAAGCAGGAAAACAGTGAGTCAAGTGAGATTCTCAGCGGGAACAGTTCTCACTCCCTACTTCACCCCTCCCCATGCCAACCTACCCTCCCCGATAAACTCCTTCGTTAGGTCTGAGCTCCGACGTTACTTCCTTCAGAAGCCTTCTGCTCCTGGAACACACTGTGCCCTTCCCACTCATACTGGAAACTCTAACCCCCAGTGTAATGGTGTTTGGAGGTGGGACCTGGGAGGGGACATTTGTGATAGATGATGCCATGAGGGTGGGGCCCCATGATGGGATCAGAGCCCTTATCAGTCTCTGCCAAGTGAGGACACAGTGAGAAGGCACTATTTAAAAGCCAGGAATGGAGTACTCAGCAGAAACTGAATTGGCTAGCATCTGGACCTGTAGTCTCCAAAACTGAGAAACAATAAATGTCAATAACTGTTCAAGCCATCCAGTCTGTGCTCACCGCCACTTCTCTTCTTTCCTCTCTGGAAGTCTTCTCATATTTTATGGTTATCTTCTCTTTTCCTGTATATGTCTCACACTGGACTCTGATTTCTGCAGGGTCAGTCACCTTGTCTAATTTGCCTCCTTTCTTATCTCTGATACCTAGCAGAGTGGCACTTAGGTAAGTACTCAGTAAACACTTGTTGACTAAGTGCTCCAAATCCATTATTCTGTGGCACATCCCAAAGAAGGCACAAAAATAAAACACTTAACTCTGGTTTGACTATAGAAATAGTTCACGCCTCTTTGCAAAGCTTGCTATTTCTCTATTTCAATTAAAAGAGTTGATTTGAATTAAAAGAAAATCTCCTGACTTACTGTTGATAGTTTGCATCCTACACCAACTCACTGGTCAAATATTTTGTCTGAAGATCCAGAACAATGGGATCTCTAAATGTTCAGGTGATTTTCCATACTCATAAAGAGTACTCCCCATGTATTCATTTGTGTGTACAAATGTTACAGGGTCCTCACAGGGTTCTGGAATATTCGCTAACCTTTACATCATCCTCATCAGTTCCCCATCTTTTTTTTTTAACTGATAAAGAAATTGAGACTCAGCAGTGCTAATGATTTGCTCAAGGTCTTCAATCAGAAAGAGAAAAAAGGCTAGAACCAGACCTTGTGAGTCCAGCATTGGTTAGAAGGAAAGCAATGAAAAAATGTACAGAACTCAGAAAGTTCTGGATATAAAATATGAACACATATCTTTCTATTAAAGTGGTTAAATGTACACAAACATAAATATTTTTTGACTTGGGAAACTAAGGCAGGAGGAGCACAAGTTGGGGGCCAGTCTGTGCAACTTAATGAGACACTGTCTCAAAGTTTAAAAATAAAAAAGAATAAGGGTGTAGCTCAATGGTAGAATCCCTCCTGGACCCAACCCCCAGTACCAAACACACACACACACACACACACACACACACACATATTTTAAGTCTCATATAACAAAAGAAGAAGGGGTGGGGAAAACCCAGTATTTATTACCAATAGCTCCCTATCTACATTAAGTACATTATGGGATACACACTGAGTGTCAACATCCCTTCTCTAACATCTTGCTGACATGAGCATCTGACACCTCTGGCTGTACCAAAAGGATACCAGCACACTTCACATGTTGAAGTAATCACTGCGGATTTCTCCTTATAGGGCAAATGGTCAGCCTCGCCTCCAATGCCCACACCAGTGGATTCCAAGGTGATTTGCTCCAGAATGTCTGATCTATGGAATTTGCTTGAGAGCCAAGTTACATATTCATATCTTGATTGTCAGGTAGAAAGTCGAGGTGAGATAAAATTCCTCCTCACTGTCCTGTCGGGCCATGCTGTTCAAGATCCTTTGTCTTTGTATTGGTGTAAGCTCAGTGACTGAACCAAACATTCAGAAGACAGTGTGTTCTGAATACCCCCGTCAGCACAACGCTCCTGGCTGTCCTTCTCCACAGAGGCGGGTCCCTGGCCAAGCACTCCTATCAGGTGAGATGAAGTTTCCTCTTGGCCAAATGCCTCATTTTTTCCCACAGCCACCCACCTTGTTTCTTTCTTCTCACAATAAGTCCCAGGAAGCAGCTTTCGAATGTGAAAACTCAGTCAGGAGAAACTCCTCCTCGTTGTGGTTCAGCCAACAGTTCAAAATGCTTGCAAAAAAGTGGGCCACTTTATCCAATTATGGTCGACTTTGAGAAGCAAAGCATAAAGATGACCAACAACGATGTGGAACAAAATGACACTCAACAGTTGCATGGTATGATGTGTGCCAAGCGCCAGCACCCTGCCCACTGCCTGGCACGTTTCGTCACGCCTGCTGGGACTGTGATCATCACTGCAGCCAGCTCTGGTGCAGCCTCGCCTCCCTGTCTACATTATCACTTCATTGGTGATCTCATCTGGGCGGGGGCTCTAAATGGCCTCAGGGTCTCCGTGGCTGCTGAATTTACTCTCCAGCTCTGACCTCCCCTCTGAGCCACAGAGTCATTTATCCAACTGCCTCCCTGACACTTCCACTTGCATCTCTTGCAGACAACTCCAAGTTCAGCATTTCCCAATGAAAGATCATGATTTCCTACTCTGCTTCCAAAAATCTGTCCCTCGTCCATCTCAATAAAAGGAACCCTTGTGCATCTAAAAACCGAGGAATCATCCTGGATCACTCTCTCTCATCGCCCCCCAGCCTTTCCATACGCACATCCAATTTGTCACCTAGACCCATCAGCACGTTCTCCAAAGTATGTCATGAGCTGTGTAATTTATATCCATCTCCCTGGTTGCTCTCCTAATCCTGACCACCATTATCTTTCCCTGGACTACTATAAACAAGCTGAATGGGTCTCCCTGCTCCCATTCCGGCCTTCCTGTGATCCATTCTCCATAGAGCAGCCAGGGTCATATTTTAAAACAAAACTCAGATCATCTCTCTCTCCTGTATGAAAAAATCCCAATGGCTTCCCACTATACTTAAAATCCAAACCGTTATCCTGTCTTTACATCATCTAAGTCCCCCTGTTGGCCAGCCACCTGCTTCTCTCTCTCAATTATCTTTCTCCTTGCTCACTAACCCCAGCCACATCAGTCTCCTTTTTGATCCTCAGACACCTCAATCTCTTCCTAGCTCATAGTTTTTTGTACTTGCTCATGTTTCTGCCTGGAGTCCTGATATCAACTCTCTCCACCTCCTCAACTGACTCTTTTCCAGCCTTCAGGCATTGAGGTCACAGGCCTTCCCTGGCCACCTGAATCAAAATCACATCCAATTCACCCTCCTCACATCATTCCATTCGGTTTCTTCACAAAACTTCATCACAACCAGATGCCACGTGGTTTGTGTATGCATTCAATGTCTTGTTGCCTGTCTTCCCCTTGAGGGCAGGCGCTGCAGCTGTCTTCTTCCCTGCTCTACCCAAAGTGTGCAGAACAGTACCTGGAAGGCAGTAGTAGCTCAATAAATAATTATTAAATAAGTTCATAAATTATATAAATGTTCTCAGTGATTACCTTATTATTATTATTATTATTATTA
Organism: Marmota flaviventris; assembly: GCF_047511675.1. Lineage (NCBI taxonomy): Eukaryota > Metazoa > Chordata > Mammalia > Rodentia > Sciuridae > Marmota > Marmota flaviventris. The sequence continues at coordinate 22,713,853 of NC_092512.1, read as the reverse complement.
TTATTATTATTATTATTATTATTATTTGGTACTGGGGATTGAACCCAGGGACATTTAACCACTGAGCCACATCCCCAGCCCATTTTTATATTTTATTTAGAGACAGGGTTTTGCTGAGTTGCTTAGGGCCCCCTTAAGTTGCTGAAGCTGGCTTTGAACTCATGATCCTTCTGCCTCATGATCCTCCTGCCTCAGACTAGGATTACCAGCATGTGCCACCATGTCTGGCTTACCCCTTTATTATTAAAAAGAGTGCAAGAGAGAAATGCAAGTAACTCCAGGAACTTAGAGCAACACCTGAAAGTCTACAGAGCTCTAAACTGCCTATCTTTGGTTATCACATTCAATACATGCCTGTAACATAAAAGCTGTCATCCACGAGATTTCATGAAGAAGAAACTAGTCATAAGCCAAGGTTAGGCAGTAGCACTTTTAAGAGGAATTAAGCTCTATTCCAAGCCAGATATCAGTGGATAAGTGTATTAGTTTCCTATTGTTGCTGTAATAAAACACTATAAACTTATAGCTGAAAACAAATTTATTATAGCAAATTTATTAGGTGGTAGTTCCAGAGGGAAGAAGTTTGGAAATGGGTCTAAATGGACTAAAGGCAAGATGAAGAGGGGAGCATTCTTTGGGAATACTATCTGGGAGAGTCTATTTTCTTGCCTTTTTGAGCTTCTAGAGGCCACTTGCATTCCTTGCCTCCTAGACTATTGCTGCTTCTTCAAAGCCCATTACTCGGACCCCATTTTACGTCAACCCATGTCTTCTCAGACTTTGACCCCCTTCCCTCACCCTTATAAGAACCCTTATAAGGGATTACCATGGGCTCACCCATACAATCAAGGATTATTTCCCCATCTCAAGATCCTTAATCACACACACAGAGTCCTTTTTGCAAAGTACATTCTCTACATTCACAAAAAATGTTAAGGATTCCAAAGAGCCATTATTTATTTAAATTATAGCTGTCAATTTATTACCATATTAGAAATTTAAGTAGAGAAAACTTTTTACATTTAAAATTTTTAAACTAATAATAATAAATTCATCACATGTTAAATTAATAACATATAGTTTATGAAAAGTAGCTATATGTTCCAAATCAAAAATAAACAGTGAAAAGAGTAACATCCCTTTACATTTTTACAAATGTCTTAAACAGATAACTAGATTCTCATTTGCCTCTGTTTTTAGTTGGTTGTGGTACAACACTTCCCATAGCATTTGGAAAATTCCATTGTAAACCCACAAGAGAATAAAAATGAGACCTGTGGTTCACACCTAAATTCCACTGACACAGGAGACTGAAGCAGGGAGGCTCAAGTTCAAGATGAACCTTAGCAACTTAGGAAGAACAAATACAGAATGTTTTTAAATGGCTGACAATATAGCTTAGTGGTAGAGTACCCCTGAGTTCATTCCCCAATACCACAAACAAAACAAAGGAAAAACAAAAGAATGAGACATTATGAACTCCTAAAACAACTTCAGGGACCCCACTTGAAAAACTACTGTTCTGCTGAGCTCAGCGGCACATACCTATAATCTCAGTGGCTTGGGAGGCTGAAGCAGAAATATTGTGAGTTCAAAACCAGCCTCAGCAACTTAGTGAAGCCCTAAGCAACTTAGTGAGTTGCTGTATCTAAATTTAAAAAAAAAAATTAAAAAAGGACTGGGGATGTGGCTCTGTGGGTAAGCACCCCCGGGTTCAATCCCTGGTATCCCACTCCACGCCCCCCCCCAAAAAAAGCAATGTTCTGCTAAGCACGGTGGCACACACCTGTAATCATAGCAATGCTGGAGGCTAAGGCAAGAGGATCACAAGTTCAAAACCAACCTCAGCAATTCAGCAAGACCCCATCTCAAAATAAAAAATAGAAAGGGCTAGGAATATGGCTCAGTGGAAAAGTATCCCTGGGTTCAAACACCAGTACCAAAAAAATAAATAAATAAAAATGAATAAACTAAAAGCACCTGTTCTAGCAACACAAACTGCCTGTCATTTTCTAGAAGCACAATGTGGTTTTCCTCAAGCTTTCCCATCCTCAATGGCTGAACTTCTTGCTCCTCCAGAGAGTCCTTCCTGAGCCCTCAGGTGAGTCTGAAGCTCTTCCTCTGGCCTGTGGCCTCTTTCTCCCTCACTTTTCCTCTGTCTCTCGCATTGCCCTGGTACCAGGATCGAATTCTCTGCTCAGGAGTCCCTCCGCCTGCCTCACTGTGAGGTACTCAAGGACAAAAACCACATTCCGGCCATCTCTACATCCCCACGTGACTGGAATGCTGTGAACATAAGACACTGAATCCTCTGGCAGCAGGAACACCTCACCAGGCCTCAGGAACCAGGGACGAGGTGGTGGAACCTGCTGTTAGATACCAATTCTTCCTACAGGCCCAGGCTTGGCTGCTTCCATGGGGCACACATGCTCAACCCACAGGATATACCAGCTGCTCTGTGCACCTCTGTGGATCACATGTGAAGGTCAGGGTCATGTCCCCAGCTACCTTGCAGCCTGGCCAAAGGAGCAAGCAGAGAAGCATGAACATCCAGTGATGAAAGAGTGCTAAAGAAAAAGTTAATAAAGCACAGACAGACTTCATTCAGAGCCATTGCAGTAGGTATAGGGACCACTGAAGTAGAATTTTTTCAGTGAGGTAGCTCTCTATCTTTGGGCTCAAAGAACACATGGATGAGGAGCAGGTCAAGGGTCCGTGCATTGAAAATTACTGGGAGGAAATATCCCGGGTAAGGGGGATTTTAGTTAAGCTGCCCCAATAGGATTCTTGCTGAAGGCAGAGAGGGGTGATCATATACCACCTGGGGAATGGTGGAAGGTGAATTTAAGTGGCAGGGGTGGGGGTTCTTGCTAAATGAACTCAGCACAGTTCTTGCTAAAACTGGATTTTGCAAGGAAGTGCATCGATGGGTCTCAGAGAAGGTTCAGGAGCCTGTCTAACATTTGATCAAGCAAAGAAGCTTTGTCAAGCGTTGACCACACTCTTGGAATTGGAATTTACATAAGGTCTCAATACAGTTTTGTAGAAAATGTCAATGAGCTTAACCAGCAGCCCTATTGATTTACCACTCCCCTCAAAATGTGGAAAAGACAGGTAATGTTATCACTTTGAATCCACGGTTCACATTTAAGGTCATGACTATCAGGTTCAATGCCTGGACCTCAACCCATCAAAGGGCACCTTCATTGCTTCAACTGCAAGGCTCAAAATCTACTGCTAGGTTATAAGTAATTGAAGGCTTAGTCATATTAGTCCCCACACAAATAAGTAACCTGAGCAAACTCTCAATCTATGAAACTTCACATGTACCTATCTTCCTGACTATGAAAACACTGAATAGGACATGCATGATAAGATTTATATTAAACGGCATGAAAGGGGTGACAGAGAATAAATGCCAGGTATAACAGCCATGAGAATGTGCCTCTAATTGCAGGGAGAATCACTGACGAGGAGATCAGCTCTGAAACCCAGTGCTGCTTGTTGTGCTGAAGCCACACTTCCCAGTTCTCAACAGTAGCAAAGATAACACAGCCAATCTATTCCTGCAAGATACAGGACTCTTGTGATGGCCAATTAGGGTTCAAAGACCAACAGTCCTGCCAGGTCTTCCTCAGGCTGCACAGTAAGTAGTCTAAGACACTCCTTCTGACCTTCCTTCCCTCCCTTCTTCATTTGAGGTCAGACTTTTGTCATGGTTTTCAAACTACCCCAGACTATTCCAGTTCCTTTCCTATTTTCTCTAACACAGGCATTTCCCTAAGAAAATCTATGCACATTCAATTCTGCTTGGCTTTTGCTTCTTGGGAACTCTGGACTAACACACCAGATATTATCAAGTGCCATGTTCAAGAAAGAACATCAAACTGGAAAACACAAAACCCAGATCACTGTCCCAGCTCTGTCCCCTTCCAGTTTTATCAACCTACATCTAAAAAAACTCATTTCCTCATCTTCCAAATGAATTATCTGGATTAGGTATCACTAAGTTCTTTTCTAGATTCAACATCTTGGATTCTGTAGTTCCCATTATGCCATTTATAAGGTCCCTAGCATGATGTGAGACCATGTCTCCCAGCATGGTGTGTCTCAGGGGAGGAGTGGCATTTCCAGGTGCTACTCTTGGCCAACAGAGAGCTAAGAGGCAGTCAAGCTCTCAGCAAGTTGCTCCGTTAGAGCTTCAAGGCTCAAAGTTCACCTTGAAACCACAGCCATGGCTTGAAGAGATTTTACCAGCCTCAGGAAGAGACGAGGTGTTCCCCTCTGGAACCCATCATGATTTTCTCCAGGCACTTAGTACGTAGACCCCGAAGTCTGACATATACTAGGTTAATATCTTAATTGGATCAGTGAAGGGCTCCATCAGTTGAGATTACATGGGCTCCTATGAGAAAGAACCCAAATTAAAACTAGTTTAAATATTCTAAATTATATGCTGTCACAAAAATAAACAAACAAACCAGGAAGCCCAGACAGTCTGGAGCTGATGGATAATTCCAAGAAGTGGCCAGGAATGGGGTTCCAGCCACTTTCTCTCCACTGCCTTTGGATCCAAGATATCTATGAGAGCAGCAGCCATCACATCTGAGTTTCAGATCATGAAATGAAGGACAGAGGGACATCATTCTCCCTTTAAACACATTGCCTGGATTTGTCACCAACACTTCACTGTCCTCTGGATCACTGGCCAGAACAGTCACATAGTTTCGCCCAGCTGCAGGAAGCCTGGAGAACCCAGAATGTGAGCAGTGACAATCTGCTCAGCTGAAATGAGCATTTCTTGTCCACCGAAGAAAGGGAACTGAACCTTAGGAGGCGATAGTGGTTCCACTACAGACACTACTGAGAAAAGCACACCCGCGACAGTGTGAGAAAGAGGATTCTCAAAGTAGGGAAATGAATCAGACACAGAGACAAAGGGTCCTCACCATCTACAGGGTGACAGTTTTTACCATCATAATAATAGTAAAAGAATTGTCAATGTTTACCTTAAGAACAAATACAAACCTGATATATAGTACAATACGTGTCGCTAATTCAAGTCTCATGTTATGATTCAGGCTCATTTTTATGAATGCTGTCTCTGGGAGTTCAGGGTAAAGGTGCAACCTGTGGGGGCGGGTATGTGACATTAGAAGTGTGACCTTGCTTCTCAGTACACATTCCCTTCCACATCTACTCCTACCTGTGATACATGAGACCCTGTGAGCCCTTGATTTCTGGTCTTCCTGCTCTTCATCTGCAAAATGCAGATAGTAATATCTACCAGGATGGACTATGAGGAGGATTGAAATCACATTTGAAAAACATCTGCCACAAAGTTTGCTTTGTGATTGTTGTTATTCATGGTCTCCACTGCTGGGCAGAAGTTCCTGGGGAGGGAGAATCTGTCTTCTTTCCCCTCTGTATCTCTTCCTTTTTTTCACTTATTGAGCTATAATTTTTTTAAAAAATCATTTTTTATAATAAAAAATCATTTTATTATCACTTTTATTGTACTCCATTTAACATTTATAATGCTAAATGCTGAAATAAACTATTTTTAACAAAATATAAACAGGGTTGAAAGACAGCTGCTAGGTATTCCTTTGGTCACTTTCTTGGCATTTTATTTGAGAACCAAGCATTGCAGACACAAAAGTAAAAATTACATAGTTCTGTCTTCAAGAGTCTAGGAGTAAACTCAAGAGAGAGGCAGTAAGAGGTATATGGTATAATAAATAGTGCCACAGGAGCAAAGAGAGGCCAACTATTCCCAGGAAAATCACAGCTTCACATCAAAGGGGAAATTGCATTAGTGCTTTGAAGGATGAATAAGAGTTTACTAGATGGAAGAGAATGGATTAGGACAAATTGTAAGTATTTGATTTAGAAATCATGACTAACCAAGAGAAAAGGTTTAGTCAATACACTGAATTAGCAGATGGAAGAAAAATAAAGAGTCCCAAGTATGGCATTGACAGTTGGCCTCCTCCTGAATGTGATCAGTGGTTTCAGAAATGCCCTTCTGCTTCCATCATCCCCACAGCTCAGAACAATTAACTGGAATAAGAAATTCATGGGAAAAGACCTGGGTAAAAATTCTTGTATGCCACTTGAGAAGAGTGGCAGTCCAACCAATTAACACAGATCTAGTCATTCATCATATTACATTATTGCAACAATTTGAGAGGGTGGAGGAGATTGTCTGACAAGTAGGATCCAGGACAGTGCCAACTGGCAGAACATAGAACTTGGCCATGTACAAAGCCTCTCCAGGACGGACCACCTGCAGTGGTTATGGTGCACTGCAGCCCGCCTTCCAGTTTGTCAAATTTGCAATTGCCATCGCTTATGCATTTTAAGACTCAATTATCACAACCATCTTTTTTAATAACAAGAAATAGAAGGAAGGGGAAAAATTGAACACAGTGGTTGGGTGTGGTGGCTCACGCCTGTAATCCCAGTGACTCAGGAGGCCAAGGCAGGAGGATCACAAGTACAAAGCCAGTGTCAGCAACTTAACAAGGCTCTAAGCAATTTAGTGAGACTCTATCTCAAAATTTAAAAAAAGAATAGAAAAGAAAAGGGCTGAGGATGTGGTAAAATACTTCTGGACTCAATCCCCAGCATACACACACACACAAGGAACACAATGAATAGAATGGAATGGAATAGAAAGGTACTATGTGCATTACTCATGGTAGAGTTAACACTGTTTGATCAAACATTATCAATTTGCCTACATGTTATACATCTACGTAAGCACCCACATAAACACACAAAGTCCAAATTTGATTAAAAAATATTTTAATTATGGATTCCAGTTGAAAAACAAAACAAACAAACAACAACAACAACAAAAAAAAACCTCCAGTATCAAGCCTTCCCAAACTGCAAAGACTAGAAAAACTAACAGTGGTATTTCCCTTTGTCTCTTTTGGTTAAAATTTAAGGATGATTAAGTTTAGCTAAACCTAAACAATTGCATGTGGTTTGGAAAACGTGACGGAGAGGGAAGTCTTATTTCGCATCCTTCCAAAATGCTACTGACCAGTTTCTTTATGTGTGCTTTGGGTTTCCCTGCAGGATCAGAGCCAGAGGTCCTCAGATCCAGCTGCTGACTTCCTGGGGGCAAGAGGCAGAGGAGAAGATCCATGTTTTGCAGATGTGGATCTGGAAGCTGTGGTGTAGTTCTGGATGCAGCAAAGGCCCTGGCCTTTTCCTTATCCCTGGGTGACAGCTGGGACAGGATGTTCCTGGACCCATCAGTTGCTGTGTCTGCTTCCTGAATCCCCAGCTTCATGATTGTGGCCGAGGTGGCAGCTCCCCAAGTGGGCTGGCTGATTCTGTGGTGTTGTTGTGGAAGTCACTCTGGAAAGACCAGCCTGTGACTCCAGCCACCCTAGGGTTTTATGAGTGCCTAATTCCCTTTCTGATTAAGAATAGAGAGAGTAGTTCATGTTAGCTGCAACTAAATCCCATCTAATAATGGAAAACAGATATTCAGGGGCATTACATGATTCACCCAGATTTTGTCTCTGCGTTGAATAAGTAGCAGGCCTGGGACTGAAACCTGGTCCTTCCAACACTCAGGCTGCTGTGCTGTTTGGTATCCTCCATTGTATTTGTGCAGGTACGAAAGGGGAGCATATTAAACCTAAAGAAAACCTAAAGAAAATTCTTAGGTTTAGAAGAGAGTTTGGGGTGGCCAAATCTTACTACCAAGTTTCTCCTCTTCTTTAGAGTACACTCCCATGAGGAACAAATATAGAATAAAACCCCTGAATATTATTCTTTTAAAAGCAGCACAAGGCCCTGATACTCCTATAAAATAGGACTTCTCAGGTGAACTGGGACAGAACACAAAGTTTGATCAACCCCCCAATTCACACAGAGGTGGTGAGACCTGTAGCTGTAAAACAGAGCCCAGACCAAATGGATGAGGCTGGCCAACCTGTCTGAGCAGCCTCCAATATGGTGACTGAAGGGCAGTAGGACTTGCAAGAGGACTTGTCACCAACGTGGGAAGAGACAGACGACAGGAGAAGAGGTTCCATGGATGCTTCAGGTTCTTTTCAGATTGGTTCTTTCTCTTGAATGGGTAGAGAGAAAAAAAATGGAAGACTTCTTCATCCACTTTGGGTAGAGGTGAAAATACGGGGAGACAATACTGAGCGTTCTCCTTCCTGACAACCAGGCCTTGTGAGGAGCTTCAGATTCTAGAAACGAAGGTATGTGATCAACCAGGGGAAGATGAAGGTACCATGTCCTGGAAGAAGAGGGAAAGAACGGGAGGAGAGAAGGTTTCCGGAAAGATACAGAGCATGACAGGGACCTTGTGCCCCCCCACCACTATTTTGCTCAAGATTCTTTCAGAATTCAGAGGTCTCATATCAACTTAGCTAGAACATCACATACATGGCACGGGCACATGACCACCTCCTCTGGACGGATGAATGCAATCTTCTTGTGCCTCTCTCTGGGCTGGCTGCGCTCCATGCCCTCCTAAGAGAAGCTTATTAATAAGATGGCATCCGTTGTGCTCCACTGAGTTTATTTTATCACAAACTCATGGAGGAAAAGGAAAAAAATACACTGCAACTTACCACAATAAAGTAAATATCGTAAGATAAATGGCAGTGTTGGAATGGAAACCACTTAGGGACTCAGAACAGTCAGACGCAAACAGTTTCAAGACTATTAGCTGTTAAAGGTTGTGCCTTATGTCACCCAAAAGGGGCCTTCCTCAGATTTATAGCACGATCTCTTGGGAGATTTATTGCCGACTACATCCCTCTCCCACCCCCACCCCCCATTTTAACTTTATGAACAGTCAGCCTGGAAGTTTTTCTAGGTCATGTAGGAATGGGGAGTTGCTGTTTTCCAAGCACCTCCTTGTGGGCCATTTTCTGCAATTTGAATACTTTATTATGAATCAGATTATGACCAAATCATCTTCTATTGGCCTCTCCAATATACTTCTCTGTGCTTTTCCACCCTGATCCCAGTCGCAAGAAGCTGGTCTGTAAGGACCACAGAATGAGCTCTCTTGCCCTTGACTTCCAGTGGAAGTCCAGGGAGAACTGACCCAGAGTGCTGGAAGGTAGGAGAGGGGCTTGGGGCCTTTGCCTTTCCAGATGGCTCCAGTTTGCTCTGACAGGCGAAGTCAGTGGCTGGCAAGCAGCCCTCTCCACGCAGCTCTGCTCCAGTCCAGAACCACACCTGCCAGTCATCGATTGTGTCATTTGTTCACAAATACTCATTTTCTCTCTCAAGGCAGAGTACAACGCCCACCCCACTGATTTTGAATTAGGCCACTGGACTTAGGATGGTCCATGGGATGGGAGCAGTGGTGACTTTCATCTCCATGGAACAAAGTTTTAAATGCATTCTTGCATGGTCTGGCTCCGTCCCTCTCACTACTGCCCTCCATTGTGAGAAGAGCATGTCCCAACGACAGACCACCATCAACTGGCTTCTCAGATGAGAAGACACAGAGGAGCCCACCAAGCCACCCAGGGGCTGCAGAGTCAGCAGAACCACAGCCACTTCTGCCTCTTGGAAGGTGCACCGGAAATGAATGTCACCACGAGCCACTGAGATGTTGATCAGTAATCACAGCAAAAGTCCACCAATCCACTCTCACTGCTCCTTCAAACCTAAGGATATTACTGTCTGCTCACCCCTTGAGGTCTCTCCACACCCTTCCCGAACCTTTGTAAATGATTGCATATTCTAAACTCCTAAGTTTAGAATACGCCACAAAAAGGTTTGGTAGAGAGCCATGTTAACCAAACTCTAACAATAAACTCTAATGATTAGGAAAGAAACAAGGGAGGGGGAAGAAAGGAGGAGAGGGAAGAAAGGAGCCACCATTTGGAACCATCATTTGACCCAGTTATCCCATCCCTTGGTTTATACCCAAAGGACTTAAAATCAGCATACTACAGTGACACAGCCACATCAATGTTTATAGCATTGAGCTGTTTATAGCAGCTCAATTCACAATAGCTAAGCTATGGAACCAACCTAGGTGCCCTTCAACAGATGAATGGATAAAGAAAATGTGGTATATACACACAATGAAATATTACTCAGCCATAAAGAAGAATGGAATTATGGCATTTGCCAGTAAACAGATGGAACTGGAGACTATTGTGCTAAGTGAAATAAGCCAATTCCAAAAAAAATAAAAAATAAAAACAAAGGCTGAATGAATGTTCTCTCTGATATGCAGATGCTAACACACAATAAGATGGGGTGGTGGAGAATAGATGTTCATTGGATTAGACAAAGGGGAATGAAGAGAAGGGGGGAAGGGAACAGGAAAGACAGTAGAATGAATTGGACATAACTTTCCTACATTCATATATGAATACATGACCAGTGTAACTCCTCATCATGTACAACCACAAGAATGGGACGTTATACTCCATGTATGTAAATGTCAAAATACATTCTACTGTCATGTGTAACTAAAAAGAACAAATGAAAAAAAATTTTTTTAAAGAATTTCTGTGGAGCTGGAATCATCCTCTGAAGGGAAAATCAGGTGCATTGATGAAGGGCTAGCATACAAGTTCCCAATGCTTCTTGGGCTTTGCCTCTGTTTCAAGGTTGTCCTCCCAGAAGTGACAGCTTAAGAGGGCTCTGCTTTGAACGGATTTTTTACCCCGGCACCTAGTGTCCTTTCAAAAGGCTGGCATGGAGGGTTAGCTCTGGAAGGGCAGGCAACTGGGCTGCGATTCAATTCTAACAAGCCCTTTTGGAGGAAGTCACACTCAATCCACTCTGCAGCCTCACCTGTCACCACCTGCTGAAATGATGGGCACGCTCTCAGGCCGCCAGTCCATAATGTCGTGATCCCACCAGCCTGCCCATATAAGCCTCTCTCCTTTGATCTCACTTCCTTTTCCTGAAAGGGCTTTCACTCACCCAGGCATCTGCAAACTTCTTCTCTCAAGTGCTACTCAGACTGCTCCCTTGAGGGCCAGGGTAAGCCAGGGTGAATGTTGGTTGAGGGCAAGGACTCCACTGATCTGGCTGTCTTGAACCCCAGCTCTAGGATGACCAGCTGTGTGACCATCAGCAAGTTTCTTAACTTCTCTTTACTTCAATGTTCTCATCTAACTTCTCATTTTACATATTAGTGAGTAAGTGAAAGACTGTGAAAATCCTCCAGGTCAAATAAGGTAATATCCAGCCCCTTCCTTATAAGGTTGTAAAAACTAAATGGGTTACCATATATAAATTGCTAAGAACACTGCGGGACACCTAGGGAAAGCCATTGAGCCTGGCATGGTGGCACACACCTGTAATCCCAGCTACTCTGGAGGCTGAGGCAGGAGGATTGCAAGTTCAAGGGCAATCTTCTAAACTCAGTGAGACCCTCAACAATTTAGTGAGACCCTGTCTAAAAATAAATAAATAAATAAATAAGGGCTGGAAATGTAGCTCAGTGGTAGAGCACCCCTATATTGAATTTCCAGTGCTATAAAACATTGAAATCAGTGCCATTATTTACGGATAACTTTAGCTCCTGACAAGGTGTGCTAATTAGTTCTGTCTTGCCAGTTGGATGTGAAAGAAGTCCCTCAGATAGAGATTGCATATGTTTTTTTTCTTTTGTGGTGCTGGACTAGATCTCAGGGCCTCATGCATTCTAAGCAAGCACTCTACCACTGAGTGACAGCCCCAGATCATAAAATCCCTCTCAGATTTTTTTGTTTATTTGTTTTGTTTTGTTTTTTGTTTGTTTGTTTTGTTTCATTATGTTTTGTTTGCAATGAAGCCTCATGTTGTTGCGCAGGCTGGTCTTGAATTCTGGTTTCAAGGGATCCTTGGGCCTCAGCCTCTTGAGTGCAGAACTACAGGCATGCCATCACACCTGGCTCCCCTGTGTCTTATTCACTTTTATATCCCCAGTGCCTAGCCCAGCATGTAGCAGGTTCTCAGGAAATGGCTCATCTTTGCTGGGTGTCTTGCGCCCAATTCAACCTTTTTTTGTTCCCCATTCTGGACCTGGTCTAGTTCACCAGGCTTTGAGGGACACAGGGAACATGTCTGGCTCCTGTGGGATATGAGAGACCTTACTGATCATGACAGCTGTTCCACCCAGGTGTAGACTCCTTTTTTCTAGAAAAACCACCACCCTGCTACTTCAGCTACTCTTGGGTGGATGTGTTCCCAATTTCTCAACAAAGGCTGATGGGGGCCAGGAGGGAGCGAGCAGCTCCTTCTCAGCGCCAGGTCATCATTGCCACAGGAATTCTTGGTCTGATATTGTCCTAGCTCTTGATTTTTTCAAGAGATGATAAATGCTTATGGCATGTCTAAATATTTGTGACAATGTCAAAAAGTTTAAAAACTATATGTCAAAATACACTCTATTGTCATGTATATCTAAAAAAAACAAATAATTAAAAAAAATTTTTAAGTCTAAAAACATTTTGCAGATCAAATGAACACATCGACACTAACTAGCATGAGTTAGTATCCTGTGGTTTAGTAGAAGTGGGTACCAACTCATGCCGCTGGACACATAGCACCTAATGCCCGGCAGGGGACCCTTTGTTAGGTTCACTAGTAAGAGGCTAGTTTGGAAGGCAGCTTGGTTCCATGCTTTGGGCCCTCATCCTGTCCTATGGCACACAGTCCCCTCCCTCAGCAAGTCCCATTCATTTCATTCAACCTTGTTCACAGCCTCATTTTTCTCCCACTCATTGGTTTGACAAGTATTTACATATTAAATAACCACAATGTGCCAGATTTTAACCATTGCAGGTATGACCTAAGTGCATACAACAGAGATGGTTCCTGCCTTAAAGAACTTGCAACTTTTAATGTTAGGTTTCTCTAACTTCTGATTTTTAAATACTGGTGACTAAATAAAAACGTTTTAAAATCCTCTGTAAATAGATTTTAAAGAAACCTGAAATTGCAAAAATATTTGCTAAAATTTTAATTCATGAAAAAGATGAGAAGGTGAAGGTCCCATAGAAAACCTACTGTAACCACACCTCAGTGCTAGCGACCATAAGATTGTAAAAAGTGGTATAGAAAAGAAAAACAAGGTTCCTTTTATCTAATTCAACATTTTCCATACTTATTCGTCCATAGAACTTTTTTCTTTCTGGAATATCAGTTTTTGATGAATAATAAAATAGAGTGACATTTTAAAATAAGAACATTTATTTAGCTCATGATCCTAAACATCATCAGTTGGGGCTGGGCTCAAGTGGATGGTTCTCATCTCAGCTGAACTAGCTCACAGGTCAGTGGATACCTGCCAGGTGGGCAGGGGTCTGGTGATTCAGGACAGCTTGTGCGGGAATGGTTCACCTCTGGTTCAACGCTGATGATTCTGGAGAAGTTGGGAGAGCACGTGGAAGGGTGCAAAAGCTCTTGAGACACCAACTTGGGCTGGCACAGGTACTCATCCTGCTGCATTCTAGTTATCAAAGCAAACCTGAAGCCCAGTCCAGGAAGGAGAAACAGACTCCGCCCCTTGGTCGGAGAACCTGCAGTCACATTGCAAAGGACCAGACACAGGAAGGGGTGAGGGATGATGGCCATGCTTGCACTTCAGTGTCCCATGCAACACCTGTGAAAAAGCCTCAGTGTTCTATGAAACACATTTTGGGAAACTTTAGTGTGCTTCTTGTTTTTGAAGCTGGGGATCCAACCCAGGCCCTTGTACATGTGAGACAAGGGCTCTACCACTGAGCTAACCCCCAGACCTCCTCATTTTTTAGTGAATTTTTGATATATAACTAAACTACTTAAGACTAGTAATTTTCAACCACACTCTAGTAACAGCTTAAGTATTCTCCCACCATATCTGTTCCACATAGAAGTTTAACCTGTGCACAAAAAGAACATATAGTCATCAATTTTTTTTCTACTTTAGAAAACCTTGGATCCTGGGCACAGTGATGCCCACCTTCAATGCACTCAGTGACTCAGGAAGATCACAATTTGGAGGCCAGCCTCAGCAACTTGGTGGGACCCTGTCTCAAAATAAAAAATAAAAGGGCTGAGGATGTAGCTCAGTGGTAAGGACCCCCTGGGCTCACTCCCAAGTACCAAAAAGCAAAAACAAAAAACTTGGTCTAGCTGACAGTATTTCAAATGAGTAGAAAAGGAAGGAAAGATGAAGCATAAGAAACATAAGGACTGGGATATTATTAAGACTTAAAAAATAAAGAAATTCTGCCATTAGCAATGCCATAGCATAGATGAGACTGGAGGACATTAATTCAAGGGAAAAGAGCCAAGCACAGGAAAACAAATAGTATATGATGTCACTCATGTGGGAAAGGAAGGAAGCAAAGGAGGGAAGAAAGAAAGGAGGAGAAAATGGTGTATGAGGTAAAGAATGTTAGTCTGTGATTATTTCACAACTTGTGTGTATATCAAGATATCAAGTTGTACTGTACACCTTAAACATGATTTTCATTTGTCAATGCACTTCAATAAAAGTAAAAATAAAAAAAAGAAACAAACACTTGTTTTCACCTGTGGCTATTTTTTAAAACAATATAAAAATGTTTAATGCAGTTCATTTTCATTTTTATATCATTTTAAAAATTGTTATATGCAAACTTAGTACATGTTCTAAGAAAATATAATGTATTCAGGAGCTGGGGAAGCAAAGTAATACTTATTAACTGCTAAATATGTGCAATCTCCAGCTACCATCTCCTTTGATCCTCCATAACTATGAGCAGGAGATATCATCGCCCCTATTTTACCAAGGAGGAAGCAAGACCAAAGACCAAGCCCAGGATAGCAGTGCTTCTCCATGGCAGATGGCTGGGAGTCTGTTGCACCAGCCACACACCCACCACAACGAAGGCCATATTGTCTAGGGAAGGGTGAAGCCCCAGTGGTATGTTCTGCTGTCCACAGTTGACCATATTGATATCCAAAAGCAAGCCTGACCCTCCTTGGGGGAAGATTTACTCCCCTGTCCTGTGGGCAGCCCCTTTGGCTATACAACTAGATTTTGCCAGAGAAACGTGAACAGAACCCTGTGTGCTTTTACCAAGCTTTAAGAGCCAGCTCAGAACCCGCCATATGCTCTTTTCCGTTCACTCCAAGTGATGCACCATTCCAGGTTGGGACTGACCCATCAGTCTGGAGCCCTGAGTGAAGCCCCCACAGGCGACATGAAACTGGAGTGCAAGGTAAGACTTTTATATCATTGGTCACTGCACTGGGCCATTGTTCACTGCAGCATGATCTTGCCAATTCAGGGCTCTGAATTCCAGGGGCAGATCCACTGCCCAACGTTTTTATTCTATCTTTTTAAGTGCATGATAAATACTAGAGCAGGCAGTGTCTGTGGTGAGCACAAGTAGAGTTGAATCCTGCCCTTGCTACGTGCCTGTGTTGGTAGTGCCTGGTGCAGACACATTTGAGGTTATGTCTAATGAGCGAAGCAGAGGCCCTCACTCTGCTGCTGGGACTCCACAAACACCCCAACCTTTCTCTCTCTTCTTCCAATTCACACCACCCTTCCCCACTCCCTGGGAGACCTGTCCTTCCCTGGGGACCTGTGCTCAGGCCACCCTGCCTCCCTCTGTTGTTCCTCTCTATCTCCAACATCCAGACCCCCATCTTCCCAAACCCACCTCCCCTGCCCCTGCCCCAGCCTTACTCCAGTCTGACACAAGAGAGCCTCAACCTCTTTCCCTGCATCTGTAACCATCAGTGAAAATGCTGAGCACAGCTGGATTTTGAAAGCCAGTGGTTAATTGCGGGGAGCTGAGGGTGACCCAATGGCACTTTTAAGTATTTGGAGTGTGAAATAATGAAGATGCTGGTGAGCAGAGCAACTGGAAATCAGCAAACAGCCCCCAAAACAGCTTCCAAGGCTCTGAGGAAAGTACTCCTCTCTCCCCAGCTGGTGAGGACTGTGCTCCAGCCGAGCTGGGAAGCAGACAAGAGCCAGAGGCCACCCCAGAGAGATGTACAGCAGGGAGACTGTGTCCTCAGACCTGCAGAGGGTTTGATAACTCCCCTGTTACCATGACAGCTGGGCTCACAAAAGATAACAAAGGAAACAAACAGCAAAGTCTTTAATGAAGTGATGAGCTCGAGAGCCTTGGTCTCCTGTTACCCCGACAGTGTCCCTTGGCCCCCATGGCAGGGAGTGAGGGACCCACTAACACCTCTCAGTAAAGAACAGACCTGACCGTGCTATGGGTGGAGAGGGCACCTGACCCGACATGGAGTAACCTCAGCTCCAGCTCAGAGCTCTGAAAATCATGAGAACAGTTAATCCGTGCCAACAACCAGCACTTTCTCTGCCCAGCCCACAAATCCAGACAAATTCTCAAACAAATACCTAAGGAGACCACTCTGTGGCCATCTTGTGGTGCCTGGGCTTATCTATGCTGAGAGAAATCTTATGAAAAGTCTTCAGTCAAATGCAATATTTCTTTGAAGTGCTTACTCTGTACCAGCACCAGGAACAAGGCAATAAAAAATCTAGGCCCCCCCTCATTCAAAGAGTTTATAGTCAAAGGGCAGAAATGCAAACAAGCAATGTTACCAGTGAGGTACACGTAGGGTTCTGGAAGTTGGGGAGGGATGACAGGTGCTCAGTAAATATTTAAATGAATTTGCTGGTTCTGAAAATGATCAATAAATGACATGAACACACCAGACACTTCGCTAGCCCAGGACATTTGCCCTCACCCTTTCTCCGTCTGGAACATTCTTCCCCAGACAGTCTTATATAGATTTCCTGCTGCTGCTGAAACAAATTACCACAGCTTTAGAGGCTTCAAATAACACAGAGGTTACAGTTCTGGAATCCAAAACCTAAACCCGAGGTGTTGGCAAGAACCCGCTTGCCTGCCCTCCTCCGCTCCTAGAGACCACCAGCACCCAGGTTCCTCACACCACTGCAGCTTCTTGCTTTGTGTGTCACCTGTCCCGCTACCTTCTTGCCTCCCTGTGAGGACCTTTGTGATGACAGGCCCACCAGGATAATCTCTCCATCCCAAATCAGTAATCACTTCTACAGAGTTCCTTTTACCACATAATGTCCCAGGTTGGGGGGGGTTAGGATATGGATATATTTGAGGGGTCATTATTCATAACGAGGACAACCCTCCTGGCTACTGTTCTTAAATTCTCTGCTTGGACATTTTGTCTCTCTGAGCCTTTCTCAGCCAAGCTAGAATAAATTAGGCATACCAACCATTCCTTTGATACCCTCTACCTTCTTTACCTTGTTTTATTTTTCACCATTTTTTAAAAATCCCCATCAGAAATACAAATACTATGCATTTGCTCATTTATTTATGTATAGTTTCCCCTCTCCATGTGTTGACCCATTACCAAAGCCCAGAACAGGATCTGGCACTTAGTAAGAGCTTAATAAATATTTGTTATTTTAAATAAACAAAATAATTCAATATATAGATGGGATGGCATCAAAGGTGAGAATTCAGCCAGATTTTTATCTGGGCTAATTCTGAAAAAAAAAAAGGCGGGGGGGGGGGGGTGGCAAGAAAGAAAAAGGGGTAAGGAGAGCTCCAAGAGAAGAAAAGACATGAACAAGACAAGAAGGCCCGTTAGTGCTAGAAACAGAACAAGCCTGGGAAGAGTCTGAGAAGGCGCTGTTGGTTGTCTGACCAGCATCCATTCCCTCATTTCTCTGCTAATAGAAGCCAATTCTGAGCATATGTCCACCATCCCCATATGCACACACCCCATGATTTGACCCCACACTCTATCACGTAGGCACTGACCCTGTGGGCCAAATTTCCTAGGCTCCCATGTCAACCATTCGTTTGGCCCATAGGAATTCTGGTGGGAGATGCTAGGAAGTCTTATGAACTGAACTGTGTCCCCCAAATTCTCATGTTGAACCCCTAACCCCCTATGACTGTATTTAGAGATAGGGTCTTTGAAGAGGTACCTAAGTTTAAATGAGGTCATAAGAGTGAGGCCCTGATCTGATAGGACTGGTGTCCTTATTAAAAAACAACTAGAGTGCTCTCTCCTTCCCCTTTCTCCTCCCTCTCTCTGAAAATGCACAGAGGAGAGGTCTTGTGAGGATTCAGCCAGAGGGCACCTGTCTAGGAGCCGCAAGGAGAATCCTCACCTGGAATCAATCCTGTGGGATTGGGATTGGGACTCCAGCCTCCAAAACTGTGAGAAAATAAATTTCTGCCTTGACCCTCACCAGCCTGTGGTGTGATGTTATGATAGCCCAAGCTGACAAATTCAGGCAGGTGACAGAAAGAAAAAGCCAGGATACTTCTCACCTTCATCCTTGACCCTGGCAGCCATGTCTGGCCCATGGTTCCTGATCCTGCGGGTGGAACCATGAAGGCCCTGCTTGTGCCACATGACCAGGGCCCCACCCTAGGATGTTGTCCTGACGCCTATGCCTCTCTGCTTGCTGACCCCTGGGTAGCTGAAGCATCCCTTATTGGCTTCACATTACCTGTGTGGTCAATTTCCTACCTTTGATCCCTCTCTTTAAGAACTGGCAGTGGTTTGGGATTTCTGGCTGGATGCTGCCTGACACCTCACACCTAAGTGTGAGGGAAGCAGCAGCAAGGAGGCTACATGGGATGCAGCTGCAGGCCACCAACTCCCCCCACCCATTAACCATCAAACCACAGTGTGAATCACATCCAGAGGGCTGGGAAGAGGGGACATCCCTGCAGCACTGTTAGCAGGAGGAGGTGCACTTTCAGGGCTCCGTTTTAGAAAGAAGTCACAAAAAGCATCTACCTGCAGCACCTGGAGAACTGGAGCATCCATTTCCCACGTGGTTTCTCAAATGCTGTGTAGACACAGCTTCAGACTCTTTTCCCAAAAGGAATGGCAGTGGGAAGGGAGGAGAGACAAGGTGAACAGGTGGGAACTGGCCCTCCCACACCCTCTCTGGATCTGAGTACTTTGGTTCCTAAGCCATGTCTAAATCAGAATTTATAAGGGTCTTGGTGCTTCAGTGGAAAATGTAGTGCTCCCACCTCCACCCATTCCTCCCCTTGCAAACCTGGATTCTGGCCCTTAAAATCTAAGAACAGTAGGGGCTGACAAAATGCAAACCAGAAACACCCCAGTCAGCACTCACATTATAGGATTTATCGGTTCCGTATAAGGGTGTCATATGGGTGCTACAGCGAATGCCAGCTGGTAGCTATAACTCAAAGGGCCAGCCTCTGGGTCTGCACCATCAGTCATGTGGAGCGTGCAGAAGCCTATTCATTCCTTGTCATCTTTCGGCAAAACTTCTCTGTCTCTTTTAGTTGATTTACTTTCCTCCCTTTTCACTCTTCTCTTTCTTTTTCATTCTTCTTTTCAAATATTCTTGGAAACCCTTTGCTGCCAATCACTGTCAGCGGCCATTCAGGGCTGAGCAGAGCAGCAGCAGATGCACAGTGAGACACAGGGACTTGGCAATGAGCCGGGAGGGTGGCTTGTGGGGGAGCACTCCGCTCGCGAGAAGGAGCAAATAAAACACTCAATGCTAATGGAGCCTAGGAAGACGTCTAATCTAGTAAGAGTCATCCTTCAGGTGCATGGACGGGCAGAAAACCAAATCGAATGCTTCAGCCCACAGCACTGATCTCTTTCAAGTAATATTAGAAATGCAATTCTCCTCCAAGAGAAAGCTGCTGAGATTTATATTTATTGCTAATTTATGGTTGAAGAAGAAAACACAACAGTCTCCTACAGTGGCCCTGGAACTAAATGCAAACAGACAATGTGGGAGCTAGAGATGGGGTCCCCAGGCCCAGGAGGCCAGGAATCATCTGAGACACTCTCATGACGGGTGTCCTTGATTATCCGGGTCAGAGGGGTTGGCTGGGGTAGTTGGTGAAAGGAAACAGGTTTTAAAGACGCTAAGTGGGTAAGGATTCTTAGTGTTTAAGAAAAGTTATGGATCTCAGGAAAATGTTCATGAGAAAATTCAAAAGGTTCATTTCTCTGACTATTCTGCTTATTGGTGCACACAAGATCCTTTGCCATCTTCACAGTGACGAGCACAGAGCCACCCACACATGGAGCATTCCACAGGGAGGCAGCCTGGCCTTGAGAGCCTCCTGTGGTTAATCTCCAAACATTAATGTGACATACTGAGTCCTTGAGGCTGAGGCAAACTTGAGCCCTCTCAGGACCAGTTTTATAACCTGCTTCGACATTTCATCATTTTTTTAGTACAGTGAAGAGAACTGGGATCTCTCTGCAACTCCCAGAGGCCCTCAGTATCAATGACTTGATGAAGAAAGTGCTATCAAGAAGGTCAGCATTTCCCAAAGTCCTCCAAAGAGCAGATAAATCCCGACTTCGCTGATATTTTATATACAAGATCTCAGTTGGATCTCTTTAGAGTGTATGCACTGGGGGGAAGGAGGAAGTCTTTTTTTTTTTTTTTTTCCTGAAAAACTATGTAACCATTGAATCCCAAAGCAGGAAGGCAGGGGAGTAAGAAGAGACATTACCCTTTTTTTTTTTTTTAATTTTTTTTAGTTGTAGATGGACACAATAGCTTTATTTTATTTGTATCTGTTTTTTAAATTAATTAAGTTATTTATTATTATAATTTGTTATATATGACAGAATGCATTATAATTCATACTATACATATAGAACACAATTTTTCATATCTCTGGTTGTATACAAAGTATAGTCACACCATTCGTGTCTTTATACGTGTACTTAGGGTAATGATGTCCATCTCATTCCACTTTCTTTTCTACCCCCCATACCCGCTCCTTTCCCTCCCACCCCTTTGCCCTATCTAGAATTCATCTAATCCTCTCATGCTCCCCTCCCTAATCCCACTATGAATCAGCCTCCTTATATCAGAAAAAACATTTGGCATTTGTTTTTTTGGGATTAGCTAACTTCATTTAGCATTCTCTTCTCCAATGCCATCTATTTAATCTATTTACCTGCAAATGCCATGATTTTATTCTCTTTTATTGCTGAGTAATATTCCATTGTGAATATATACCACATTTTCTTTATCCATTCATCCACTGAAGGACATCTAGATTGGTTCCACAATTTAGCTATTATTGTGAATTGTGCTGCTGTAAACATTGATGTGGCTGAAACCCTGTAGTGTGCTGTTTTTAAGTCCTTTGGGTAGCCGAGTCAAATGGTGGTTCCATTCCCAATTTTCCAAGGAATCTCCATGCTGCTTTCCATATTGGTTGCACCAATTTGCAGTCCCATCAGTTTTATGTGGTGCCAGGGATCAAACCCAATGTCTCACGCATGCTAGGCAAGCGCTCTCCCACTGAACCACAACCCAGCCCCCAACAATACCCTTTTTTAAGCCCCCAGAAATTCTGCAATAATTTGTCAACCATTAACTTTGCTTCAGTGCTCTCCCTTTGCCTCTGTCTCTCTCCCCTCTAGCACATCCCTTAGCCTCAGCCTCACATTCTCTGGTATATACTCTTCCTGATCCTCTTCATCTGGTCAACCCCTGTTCATCTTCCAAACTCCCTCCTCAGGGAATCCCTTCCTCAGGGAAGCCCTGGACCTCTGATAGTAATAGACCCTCTGTGATACCACAAAACGGCTCCTGTCCTGCTCCTCCTCGAGGCCAATCGCCACTATGAATCACCAAGTACTAACATACTTAATTGTTTTGCGCCTGTCTCCTCCTCTAGACTGTCAGCTCCAGGAAGGCAGTGTGGCAGCCCTAAACATGTGCCATTCAGGTCTCCTGTGAGAGAGAGAGCAAATGATCCACTGGCCCCATCCCTGCACTGTGCTGGCTGCTCTCCCAGTTCCAGCCACCCAGGACATCAGGGGTGAGGCGCTCTGAATACTGAGAGGCCACATTGCCTAAAGGGCTCCCTCTTCACAGAGCCCAAAGGTTCTGAGAACTAGCTTCATTCTGAGTCTCCCCAGGGCCTGCATGAGATCTGGTATATAACAGGTGCTCACTGCTATTTGTTCACTAAGATGAGCGAGGGCGTGCAGCCATGGTGAAGGCTACTTAGAGCCAATGCCACACCCTACAGAATCCACCCAATGCCCCATTCTTCAGAGCCTTTCTGTTATAAGAGTGGCCATACTGATGGAGGACTGACAAAAAGCTGTTCTCGCCACTGTAGCATCTTATAAACAAAGTCCTCTTATGAGTATGTGTTATGCCTTGAGTTACAAAATGTGCAAACTATTTAATCCTTACAATTAGCAGTATGAGGTTAATCTTTTATTATACAAACAGATGAGAAAACTGAGGCTTAATAAATTAGCATATAGCTTTCCTGTGGTGCTAACCCTCCCCCAGATCTTGGTGACTTAAAACTATGGTACACAAATAGGAGCTCTGTTTAGACACCCTGGTTCCTCCTTTTCATCTTTCAAAGAAGGAAGCTAAAAAGGCTTCTGAGGACAGAAGGTGTGAAGTTTGACCTCTGACTCTGGAGTAGGTGAGGCCTGAGTTGGCCTCAACCTCACATCTCCCAGGAACACAATGGCAGGTTTGGTGGAATTGAGATGCAGGGACCTGCGGTCGTGTCTGTAGATTTGCTGTGTACTGAGACTCTTCTTTCATCAGCTCTGGCAGACCCAAGTCAGCTGGCTTTTCAAGCACAATGCAAAGCCCACTTGCTGATCCATTCTTGTCTCTGAGGACAGCTGGAGTTCAGCAAAGATGTGGCATTTTATTATTTTCTGTCTTCATCTTATCGCTGTGACTATGTCCAGAATTCTCTGTTCTGGGCTTGTTGTTTGAGCAAGGGAAGCAGAAAACAGTCTATTTTTATGTCATTCAACCTCTTATTTTGTTTTAATCTATATCTACTTTTGATAAACATTAAAATTATTTAGTTTCTCAGATTTTTTTTTTTTTTTAAGAACAGCAGGTTATCCCAAATGGCCAGGAAAGTTCAACTGAGCTTCATTTTGGGTAGTTCACTTTCAGTAAATGCCCAGATGGGGCAAATCAGAACAGGTTCTCTTAAAAAAAAATCATAATATAAAACTAGAGTATTAAATAAGCCTTTTTCAACTGCACCTAAGATTCCTACTCCTTTGCCCCCACCTGCCACCTTAGGAGATTCTGATGTGCCCCATTAGTTGGCAACCACTGCCCTCCATGGGGGATGAGGGATGTTTTGCTCCAACTCTGGACAGGTCTGTGACAAATGATTCCAATCATGTAGACAGGAATTCATTTGGGTTCCAGAACACCCCTCCACTGAGACAGCCTTACCATGGGCCCCTCAAGGGACAGAAATAACCAGCTCATGGAAAGCAGGAGAGACACAGCTTCGATACTGACAGCTCACCTCTGACTGCCTGCAGCCTTCCAGCTCACAGCTCCGATGCTGCCAAAGTTCTTTCCCACCGGAAACAGCATCTGGTTTCCTGATTGGGGCCTCTCCTTTGTCAAAGCAGGTCCTCTCCCAGCAGGACCTCCAGTCCCTGAATTACTTCTGAAGCTTAATTGGAGTCATGGGTCTGAGAAGCCTCAGTCACCCTGAGAGGAAGGCAGTCCCAGGGAGAGAGACCTTGGTCCCCTGCCTAGGGCCCACCAGTTGTGTTGGCCTGAGTCCTGCATCTAGCATCCAGTGGCTGTGATCTGATCCAATCCCATAACCATGTCAGTTCCTCAGTTTCCCCACCCATAAAACTCTGCTCTGAGACTTGGAGTCTTAACAAGCCTGAGCCTTTCCTGGATAAATTAACCAGGTGCCGGAAACATCTGTGGCTGGAAGCGGAATCTGCTGTATAAACAGAAGAGAGCATTCTCATACACAAGGCTACAGCGAAAGCTCAAATACCAAGCCTGACTTCATCCTAGCTGTCTGAAGTCGTATCTCAGGCAAGTCAACTTCTTCTTTAGTCAAGGTTAAATTTAAAGTGACTCACCATCTCCTGTACCATGCTCAATGCTACTCAGGACAAAGGGTTGTCTGTAAAAAGTGGAGAATCAGTGTTCCTTGCAGCACTACAGCACTTTCCATCTAAATCATATAACAATTCTTAAAAAAAAAATTTTCCAGAATAAGGTACATGCCATATAGTCAAGGACAAAACTTGTCTTATTCGCTACCATATCCCCAAAGCTCAACACAGTGCTAATTCATGTTAAAAGAACTTGTTGCATGAATGAACAATTAATAATTCTGGAAAAATAATACTATATGTTTGGACAGGAATTTAAATAAACTTTATAACATCTGTCTCCATATTCTCCTTAGTGTATGTGTTTCTTAGGACAGAAAATACTAAGTTGTGTGGTAAACCAGTTCATTAAACCTCAAAGAAGTGAACCTGACATATTCAAGTTGGTAAACTCAGAATCAAGACTTAAGTCTCCAACATCCAATCAAGGCTTCTCACCTTTACAACTCAGTGCTTCTGTCTATAGTTAGGGGCAGAAACCTATAGTACTTGGCCAAATCCAGTGGGGAATTCCTGATTTTTCTAAATAAAATTTTACGGAACACAGACACACCTACTTACTTACATATTGTCTATGACTACAATCCTGTTACTACAGCAGAGTTAGTAGTTGCTATAGAGATCACATGGCCCCCAAAACCTGAAATACCTACTACCTGGTCCCTTACAAAAACAGCTGTCTGAAACCTGCTCTATAGCCTCCTTTCCATGGGTGGAATCCCATATGAGTTCTAGGGGCTTCTGTTAGAAATAAGGGCTCCCTTGGGGGTGGGGATGTGGCTCAAGCGGTAGCGAGCTCACCTGGCATGCGTGCGGCCCGGGTTTGATCCTCAGCACCACATACAAAGAAAGATGTTGTGTCCACTGAAAACTAAAAAGTAAATATTAAAAAAAAAATTCTCACTCTCTCTTAAAAAAAAAAAAAAAAGAAAGAAATAAGGGCTCCCTGGGTATTGCTGTTTGGTCATGCAGCCCACACAAATACCACATCATCTTATTTAATTCTCCTGGCAACGCTATGAGGTCTGCATTATTTATTACATGCACATATAATGTAATAATAAAATTGGCCTGAAACACGAAATGGCGGGAGGTTTTTTTTTTGGGGGGGGGGTGTTTTTGTAGGTTTCATATTGGCAGTTTCATATAAAGCAAACTAAGATTATCATCTCCATTTTTTAAAATATTTATTTTCTAGTTGTAGGTGGGCATAATATCTTTATTTCATTTTTTAAAAATGTGGTGCTGAGGTTTGAACTCAGTGCCTCACATGTGCTGGGCGAGCACTTTACCACTGAGCCACAATCCCAGCCCCATCATCTCCATTTTTTAACGATGGAACAAATGAGAAAGTAGAGTAACTGGCCCCTTGGCATAGTTAATAAGTGAAGTTAAGTTTAGATACTAGCCAGCTCTGTGTCCAGGGCAACTACTTGATATATTTCTTATTAAAACTTTACATTTCATTTTATATGTTAAAAGTTTTGTTAATTTTGAAGTAGGAAAAAAAAAAAACAGTCAAATTGTGTTTAACCAAGTCTTTTTCAGAATTTATTTGACCAGAAAAGTGTTTTCCCCTCCACAAGTAATATCTATGAATATTACACAAAACTAGTGTTCCTTGGAACAGACATTGGGAAATACCTCCACTCCTCCACCCCCGTAAATAACCTACCACATTTCATAGGTACTGCAACACCATTCCCAGTGGTACAGCCATCTCCTGCCTCCCCAGAATGCCCACACAATTGCTCTGGGCATGCCCAATTTGAGACACTGTAGCTTTCTCCACAAGCAAATGAAACTCCATTTTCACTAAAATAAGCCGAATGGCCCATGCCATTGCTGCAGGCTAATTCCATTTATAGAAATAATAAGGCTCCATCCTTGTGTGGCCTGGGATGTTTATTTCATACACCCATATCTCCCATTTATGATGCAAATAAACTGCATCTTCCATCAAAACTGCTCACTCTTCCTTTAAGTACAAGTTCTTTGGATTTATGTGCTGAATCAGTTGCAGGCTTTTTTCCAATAGTAGCATCCCAAATTTGAGACTCTCTTCTAGTCCAGGTCAATTAAGTGGCATGGAATATGCTCATCTGATTTTTTTTTTTTTTTTCCTTTTTTAAAGAGAGGACCATGACTTTCTATGTAAAGTTGAAATTCTGGGTTCCATTTACTACACACTTTCTTAAGCAATAATATAAGACCATAACTTGTCACAAGAATCTATTCCTCCCTTTCCCACTCCAAAAATATTAACTTGATAGGGAGGTTAGAAATCTATCATAACCAATGACAGACATCCATGCACAAAAATAGCAAGTCTTGAGTTTAATATTTTATTGCCATATTTTGAAACAACTGGCTAGGCAGCTGCTACTGTTATCTTCCAATTACTTCTCATTTTTCCAGAGTTTTAAATGCATGCTGTGACAAATTAAATCTAAATTTCTATATGCTCTGAAAAAAATGACTATTTCAGAAAGCACTGCACACACACACACACATACACACACACATACACACACACACACACACAAATTGAGATGTAAAGGAAGAAAAGAAAGGGATATTGGCAGAAGATGAAAACATTATTCCTGA
Organism: Marmota flaviventris; assembly: GCF_047511675.1. Classification (NCBI taxonomy): domain Eukaryota; kingdom Metazoa; phylum Chordata; class Mammalia; order Rodentia; family Sciuridae; genus Marmota; species Marmota flaviventris. Next base: position 22,687,333 of record NC_092512.1, on the reverse strand, counting down.
TGCTCTAATAGCTTCTTTCTATCTCCTTAAGAGATGCAGATTTGCTTCCCCTAAGTGGTCCAGGTATTCTCGTTCTGAATAAGCTTTTAGTACCAAGACTTTGCAGTTTGCTAAAAATGCACTTTTCCCTGCAATTTTATAAAGGTGCTCAGGAAGAAAATCCTTCATCAAAGTCAAACATCATGCATGCTCTCATGTCTAACACTCCATCAACAGTGCTCAAATATACAAGAAATCTCTTAAAAGAATCAATGGATGGTATTTTGAGGGATATCAGGTCAAATACAATTGCACATGATTCCAACAGAATATCAAGGCATAGAACACTGTGATTATTATTTGCCAACATCAACATATTTTTCATCAGAAAGTATGGGGCTTGTGTTTAGAAATTACACTTTTGCTAGGAAAAAGCTCACATATTCTATTCTTGTTTTCATTTTTTATCTGACTCCTTAATCCTAATTTGGGAGAGCTGAGACCAAGTGTAGGAAGCAGATTGTCATAATCTCTTTCCCTCCCACTGATAGGATTCAACAGATTTCAAAACAGAACTAAGGTCACTGAGGCTTTGCTCAGTGTATGGTTGATGGCAGAGTGTCACTCACTTGCTATCCTTTTTGACTTAGTACCTACATGGCCAATGCACAGTGACCACTGTAGTCAGCAAAGCCAGGTCCATGAAGCCCTGTCTCAGGTTCCTGGCATATGAGCTCTCTGGACCTGTGGATCTTTCCAGATTTTGACCTTCCTCTACCTCCTCCTCTTCTTCCACCTCATCCTCATCTATTTCCATGGCTTGACTTAAGTATTCCTCTTAACCTCTAGGTAGAGGCTTATAAAGATTTATGGCATTAAATCTTCCCAGTATCATCTGGCAACTTTAAAAAATATTTCCAGACCTTCAGGTTTGATTTTTAAAAATTGCTCCAAGCAATATAGACAGGTGCCAGAACCACTGTTCTAGAACAAGCTTGGGCAAGTGGCAGAATGGCCCAGCTGGTGAAAACACAGGGAGTGATCAGCCTCCATCTTAATTTACCACATCTGCAGTAAGTCCTAAGAATTTGCATTTCCAAGTTCGAGGGCGATGCTCACTCAGGCCACACTTTATGAACCACATCTTGGTTAAGCCTCTTGAACATCAGGACCCCCTGACCTTTCAACTCCAGTGCTGAGCAGTGACTAGCACATGTTACTGAACAAACATCATCAGAAAGTGCTCTAAGAAGTGATATGAATTAAGAGCAAAGCCCACAATGATCACCTTTTTCTAAGTGTAAGTTTGTAATTCTACTTAAGTCTCACAGCGATGCTCCATGTGCAACACTAAATCTCACTTGCCAGATTAGTGGTGAAAGATTCAGAAGTGCTGAACTGATGGGTGAGAGCAATATCAATTTTATTTATTTATGTATTTATTTATTTATTTAAGGAAGACTGCCTCTCCTATTGTTTGGCTGGCTGGTTGGCCAGCTGGTTTTTCTCCTGGAAGTAATGAGAGGTACATGTCTAGAACATAAGAGCACGGAAGAAGATAATCTTTTGTCTAAGTGTGCTTTAAACTGGAAACAATGATTTACTGTTAACACTGAATATGCTCAAAATTCATGGAGGATTTGCATTGCCAGCTTCTAATCACTTCTCAGCAGAGCCCCCCAAATTGCTACAGTCCATGGATACAAGATGCGAGATTGTCATCTGAGATTTGCCACATCAGGGCTTCATCAAAATGCAAAATCAACACCTTCCCTTTCTCCCTTCCTACCCCAGATGATTTCTGAATTTCTGTACATTTGTGAATTCACAGAAGCATGAACAGAATGACAGGAACATCACAAATGCAAATATCTTTGTTCCTAACAAATTACTTCAGTTGCCCTTCTTTTCTAAGTTAGGGAGTGGGAGGGAATGGGTTACCATGGCTAACTCAATGTTAAGTTTAGAAGCCAGAGGCAAAGGTAACTTAAAGGCTTTCCAAAGTTTTGTTTTCTTTTGGGTCAAAAGTAGCTCTTAAACATATATACACAAACCTCAAGTATTTTTTTCAAATGCTGATTTGTGCTTTAATAAAACTGACATCTGCATCTCTAAAGAAATACTTCACTGTCAGAAGAATGTAGCTTAATTTTGTTTGCTTGAAATGTTTTCATCTCAGACCAAATTTAGAATACCCTGCCACCTGTTTATACCACCAATCTCCAGCAACGCAGCAAAAGCTCACCTCTTCCATCCACTTCCCAGCTGGATCAGACAAGGCAGTGGGGAGATACAAGAGGTTTTTAATTAGCTCCTAACTCCTGTTCATTCTTGAGTGTGCAATCTTTGTGCTTAAAATGCTGCAAAAAAACCCACATCACAATCCCAACGTGCATCAGAGTGCATCTTGCAAATAGAAAAGGTCAGTCATATAAGCAGCAACATTCAAGTTCTTCTTTGAAAGATGCTGAGACACAAAATAATACAAGAGAAGGGTGAGTGATCTATTTTGTAAACCATACCTAGAACTCTTGCTACCTATTTCCATATTTATGAGTGGAGATGTGAATGGTGGCAGAGATAGGGCCACCTAACTCTGTTGTAAGATTCTATTAACATATTTGCAAAAATACTTTTACAACCCTACTGCCTCTTAATGCTTTACCTCCTCAAATCTGTTGAAGCCTAATAGCAAATAAACTTGGCATATACAAAAGTTTCGTTTGCTGTCAGTTGAAAAAAACAGAAACCAACTCAAAATTGCTGAAGAAAAAAAAAAGGGGGCAGTGTTATTAAGACTCAGCATTTTAATGAGATCCAAGGGCAAGAATCTAACCAGGACTCAAAAAGGGACTAGAAACAGAAAACCGAGTGTTAGAAACTCAGGAAGCAGATTCACCTCTCATTCTGGCTGCTTCTTCCTGTGCTATGTTACTCAGGCCCAAGTTATATAATCATCAACATGAAGACAACCTCTATGAAGGAAATGAGCCTAGCTGGACACTCGAACACCCTTAATTCAATTCTTATCAGAAAAGGGTCACTGATTGGTTCCATTATAAACATCCCAGTGGGAGCTCACAGAAGCAAAGACACCATGTGAATGCAAAGATATCCTGAAACAGGAACTATTTTTCACAATGAGGAAGATGCTGTGCCATGTTCTGGTAAGAATAAGATGATGATATAGGAGCACAAGACCTGACCTCCAGCACAGTGCTGCTGCCTAGTGTGTTAAGGGCCAGCCATTCATCACCACCTACCTGTCTGAAAGGTGGTTCCAACATCCTGAGCAGGAGCTGTCTCACTCCTTCAGTACTGTCAGTACCAAGTACACTGGCTTTCTAATGCATTTGTACTCCTTCCTCATTCCAAATGAGAAAATATATGAGCAAGTACTTTGTGAACTGTAAAATAATATATTAATGAAGGAGACTGCTCTTAGAACCTGTCTCAAATACAACGTAACTTGCCTATTCATTTTCTTCTCCAGGTACCTGGATTGTCTTTCACCATAATGGAGCTCCTTTTCAGCATGTATGAAATATCAGAGATGGTAAGCCAAAACAAAACCTCCCATCCATTAAGTACTTATGAGATATTTTATGTAGGCAGCACATGCATTTTGTATTTCTTCGGCCCATTGCCTCCTGAGAGTGCATTTCTGTTATAGTACAGTGGGCTAGAAGTGGAAACCATCAGCTACAATTCCTCTCTGTATCTCATTAGAGGTCTAGTTTCCCCTTAATGCACATGAAGACCTTTCATTAGCAATAATGGGAGCTGCACGCCTCAAAGAGAAAAATAGACCCTCACCATTGTGATCTGAGATGAGGTTATTGGGACACTTGCCTGCCTGACTGGAGAATTATGACATTCAGACATGAATGATTGGATCAGAGAAGAAATTAAAACCTTTGTGATTATTTTAAAAAATGAAATGCAATTTTAAAACCTCAAAATAAAGGGCAAGAATCAAAACCAAAGAATTCATCAGCAGACTGAAATTAGGCGTTAAGTAAGTGAATGCCAAATGACAAGATAAACAAAGGTGGGAAAAGATGACCCAGAGGATTTGACAAAATAAAAACCATTTCCAATACACACAAAGTAAGACATTGGCAAGAGACCACAGTCCAAGAAGAGAAGGCAAGGATCATTTACCATCAGAGAGGTAAACACTGCCGAAAGTTAAACAAATCCTTGTGTCTATGTCTACAAAGAAATATGGAAGATGCCAGATGGCTGTTTTGGAGACAGTCAATGAAAAAATATTACTGAATAAAAGTGACTCCTGAGTTTATGTTTTTAAGTTGACAAATACCAAGAGCAATATTTTCCTACTGTATCAACTTTAAATAAGGACATTCGTAGAGTGACCATTTTGTATTATTAGAGGTCAGATGAGGATGTTGTAGAGTCCCTTCGCGTTTGTTAAATGTAAAAACATTTATTGGATTAAAGAATATCATCTTTTCTTTAATAGGACATTAGAGAATTAGAATTTTTTCTTTTTTTAATGAAGAGTGGGGAAAGCACATAGAAGAAACCAAACATATATATATGAAACCTATTTAGAAGGACTTCCAGTAAGCCCTAGAGTAAGCACAAATTCATCACATTCTCTACCCTTAATTCATGATGGTTTTAAGGAAAACTTGTAAGACTCTGAGACTGTATTCAATCTTGGACAGTGGGTTGTCCAGGAAATTCAGTGAAAGGATTGAAAAACAAGATGACTAACTCATAATTGATCTCAACATCTAACCTCAGGGAATCAAACTGGGATTCTAGCAAACTAACCCCATGACAACTGAAGTGACGGTTTAACAGCCTCTGAGAACACGGAGGATATAAGTACTCAGGTTAAAAAAAGAAAAAAAAAGGTCTGGGATAGATCAAACAATTCCCAAACTCTTCCAAGTTGAGACTATGGCTCTTGAAAACCATTCCTGCATCCATGGACTATATTCCTAAAATGACCATTGAGGTTTCTGCAGTCATGCTGGGTTCTGCTAGTAGCAATGAGCCAAATGGAATCCATTTATGTAAAAAGTCTCAAGGCAATGGGAATTAGGCCACAGCAGTATGCTCCAGTGAACTTAATTTCCCAGCAACTCTGGCTCCCATTCCCCCAGACTACCCTGGCCTTGAGTAATTTGGAGATCAACCCCTGTTCCAATCCATCTAAAAGAGGTTTGGAGTCTAATATGGGAATTGCTGTCCACTGCACATGTTCTAACTTCCACACTACAGCACTCCTAGGCTATAAGGATTCAACAACCATGCATCCTTCTCCACCTTCGTCAACAGCAATAGGACCATATCTCCATTCTTCCCTTCACCCCATTTTTACTACCCAAAGTCACCACTCTATAACCTAAGTGAGGAAGGGATTCTGTTGAGATGGCCTGAAGTACTCTCCAAGGTATCACGACTAATATTAATAAGCTCAGAGACAGACTCTGCATCCTGTTTATCTTTGTAATATTGGAAATGCTTGACACATCATAGCTATTTGGTAAATGCTTGTTAAATGAAAAATAGAAAAAGAAGTACATAACTGTCACCAAAAAAAGATGCCCACAGGCTGGGATTGTGATTCAGTGGTAGAGTGCTCATCTAGCACATGTGAGGCCCTGGGTTGGTCCTCAGCACCACATAAAAATAAATAAAATATAGGTATTGTTTCCAACTACTTTCAAAAAATTAAAAAAAAATTTTTTTAAAAGATGCCCAGTGAGAAGGAAAAAAACATAAAAGGACAAATGGTATATTACATAATTTGAGAAATGTTTACTTTACAATTAAAATAAGCATTTTATTTTTCCCCTAAACATAACATTCTGGTATCCATATACCAGAATCAATGCCAACATGGTTTGAAAGAGAAGTTGACAAAAGCTTTCTAAAGGCTGTTACAAAACCATAGCAGTACAATGTAGTAGCATTTTAGAAGATACAAACATTTAAATATGTAGATGCTATGAGAAACATCAAGCTCCATTAATTAATATTAGATAACCATATCTCAACTTCCAAGCTTCCAAAAATAGAAAGTTTTTTTAAGTTTACATTCATATTAAAAGAATAAGGGGATACAACAATCCTACTTCTGGGTACTTACCCAAAATATTTGAAATCAGTATGTTGAGGAGGGATCTGCCCACACATGTTCACTATAGCATTATATGCTATAGCCACATTATGGAATCAATCTAAAAGTCCATGAATGAATGAATGGACATAGAAAAATGTGGTAAATATACACAATGGAATACTTAACAAAAAAATTCCTTAAAAAAGGAAGAGATCCTATCATTTGCAAACATGAATGGAATCAGTGCACATATGCTTTATAAGATAAAGCAACATAGAAAGACAAATACTACATGTTCTTACTTGTCTTTGTAATCCAAAACAACTGAACTCATAAGAGCAGACTGGTGGTTACCAGAAGCTGAGGAATAGAGAATAGGAAAACCAAAGCCATAGGCACAAAAGTCTCAGTCAGGGATTTTGTTGTTGTTGTTGTTTTAATAGGTATTACTCAGTGTGGTGAATCCAGCTAATAGCTGAATATTATATAATTCAATCACCGGAAGGGTGGATCTCAAATGTTCTCCTGTTAAATGTTTAAGGTGACACATTTATTGGCTTGATTTGGTCATTTTGCATTGTATTTCACCCTTGTGCCCTATAAATATGAACATTTATAATCTGAGCATATATAAATTTGAAAATGAATTTTAAAAACAGGGCATTTCAAGTAGGCTAAAGCAGGTGTATTCTCTTAGATAGTTTCATTTAAGATTAAGACAATGCTAGGGGCTGGGGATGTGGCTCAAGTGATAGTGCGCTCGCCTGGCATACGTGGGGGGCTGGGTTCGATCCTCAGCACCACATGAAAAAATAAAGATGTTGTATCCACTGAAAACTTTAAAAAAAATGCTATTTTCTAACATTTTGTAAAGTAGTATAATGATTATAGGGTTAATATTGAATGTGTTTTATATTCTTAGTTCTTAACACTCAATCTCCCATTTAGTTGTTCTTGCCTTTTTCTCTTAGATAAGTGAAAGACTTATTAGACCTAGTACTTGGTTCATGAGATTTTCTCATTTCACCTTGAAAAAAAACAACTGCAAATATGTATAGAAGATGAACCACATGTATTTTTCCCTGAAAGATGTCAGAATATAACACTCAAATCAAATGCTGAACAAAAGCTATTTTGTAAGAATACATACAATATGTGGCAATTTAATTTTCACTGATGTTTTTCTTGGCAGTTTTTCCCACATTCGTAATTTCTAATCAAAAATTACTGAAATCATCCATTAAGCGTGTACTCAGACATTACTGAGTTATAGGAATCTAGACAATCTTAAGGTATCATAAAAAGAATCACAACTTTAAGAAAACATTAATTGAATCAGTTGTAAAAATTACTCTCACACCATGAGAAAAATAGTAATTAAGGTTACATTTGAACCGATTTTCATTCTATTTTTATCTCTGAGTGCTTTAAATCTAAAATAAAATTCTGAATCCAGGAAATTAGAATGGAGGGAAATGAACCAATCGGAGCACATAGTCCACAAGGGCAAGAACTATTTCTGGTTTTGTTTATCAATACATTCCCTCTGCCTAACAGTCAAATATGTGTTGACTCAGATAAGAAATAATTATAGGTAGGAGTGCAAATCAGGAGAGCCTTTCTTTTTTCCTTTTTTTTTTTTTTTGGGGTGGGGGGTTTGGTTTGATTTTGTTTTGTTTACTGCACTGCTAGGGGGTGAGGCCAGAACCTCCCTCACGCTAGGCAAAGGCTTCACCACTGAGCTACCCTCAGCCCCAACAGACTTTTTCTTGAAGGCAATTTAAAATTTTATATTCTTGGACCAGTAAATCTGCTTCTATAAATTTATACTAGGAAAATAATTATGTAAGTGAGCAAGTACTTAGAATCTAGAACATTCATGACCCAAGCTTTAAAAAAAAAAAAAAAGCAAGACCCAACAAATAACCCCATAACCTGGATTGCCTAGCGTGTGCCTCTTGTCATGAATATATAATGAATACCTGCTATGCACCAACTACTGTCCTACTTGCTGTATCCCAACCTTCAGTGAACTTAATGCTCAGAACCATCCCATAAAGTAATATTTTCATCTCATGTGGATAAGCAACAGAGAAGTTAAACAATTCAATCTAGCTTCATGATCCTATAGCCTTAGTGTTATCTTTAAAACAATGTTGAAAATCAGGATTTCTTAACTTTCCTTACTCTTTATCCATTCCTTTTTTGATAATCTGCCTCAAGAACTGCCATCTGACAGTCTTATAAACGGCACCCCCACCAGCTAGTATATCTACCTAATTTTGTTACAAAAACATGGGATCTTTAATAATCTTTCAAATATAATATTATATCTTTTTCAATGTACTACTGTCCTACCAATTTCTCCTTCCCCATTCACAACACTTGCTGTTAGCAGAACTGTATTTTGTGTTATGAAAAGATATGAAATCCTAAATATAATAATGTATACAAAATGAATCTCATTTTCTTATAAAACATGGTCCTCTGGTGAAACAATTTTCAAAAAATATTCCTGTGCATATTCTATGAGTATGGAAATGGTTTCTTGAAGAATAAAAAGATAGACTAATGGGAGAAATGAGACAAGTGATCCCATCCCGGAGACAAAGAGTGTCAGGGCAAGTGTATGAAACCTGGGATTCAGGGAAGCATCTGGAAACCAGGAAGTATAAAAATTCACTGCAGGTGACAGGGTCTCCAGATGGGAGATGGAATAGGCAGCCCCGGACCATGTGGCCAAAATGTAGCACTTGAGAGGAGCAAAGTAGTAGAGCTTGCAGGTCTGAACCTGCTGGAGGACTTGTTTTATCTATGGAAATAGACAACTATAAACAAAGTAAAAACAGGATAGATAAAATATGTGTGAAACCAAATGAACAAGCAGTTGATTCTTTTTTTTTTTTTTTTTAAATTTATTATTAGTTAGAAATACATTATAGCCAAAGACAGCAAGGAATCCTCTGTGCTTTTCAATATGCAAATACAAATTCTTCCAATAGTTGCCCTAGAGTAATCTCAAGTGTCCACGATACTCCTTTTCTGAAAACTTCATTTTTTTAGTTGTTGTATTCTTGAAGAGCCTGGGCCATGAAGAGTTTCCCTAAGTTTTGGGCGGTGAACTCCTTGATGTTCTGGCAGTAAGTATTAATCTGGCCTAAAAATTTGAGAAAGAGTCTTAATGTTCTCCAAGTTGTAAAATGATCTAGAATGCTAGTCAAACAAGAAAATCAGCACAATACAGAATTCACCAGAACTGTTTTTAACCAAGAATTTACAAGAATCAATTCTATTTTTCCATAAAGTTTAATAAAGAACATAATTTCTTTTGAAAAGTTGTTATCTTCAACTCGTGATTAAAATGAAGGAAAACTAACTTTTTTTAAAAGATTATCAGCTGTAAGGATATATTAGCTATCAATCTGCTGAATCAGTACCAGATCTGATCAACAGACAGTACTCTAAGAAATCAGAGAAAATATTACTGCCTTAGCAGGCAGATAGGAGATATATGATCATAGCATGGCAGAGTAGCCACATCCACCTGGTTCAGACATTGAACAGGTACAGCAGTGTACAACCTGCACTTTAGACATGTTTTAAGGTCCTTCCCCTGAGCCAAAAGCAGAAACTCCTCCCTGAAGAATGGCTCTATTACTGTTTCTGCATCTAATCGGATGCAAAAGCTATTCATTTCTTGAAAGTATAAGCACTACAGGTTTGTCTCAATTAGGCCTCAAAGAACTATATCTCAGTTTCCCAAATGTGTGTGTGTACTAGAAAGTTAAGGAATTTGGATTTTTCAACCACTCAAATATCATTATTGATAGAACTGAAAAACTAAGAACAGCTTTACTTTGAGTAGATTTTTCACTCTATTAAAGTTTCTCACAGACAAAAAGACAATTGACTTAAACAGTATCTAACAATATTTTATAAAAATAAGATTATACAGCCATATAAGAGTGTGAATATTACACATTAAAACCAGCCTATGGTTGGGCATGGTGGTACATGCCTATAATACCAGCAGCTAGTGAGGCTGAGGCAGGAGAAGAAAAAGTTTAAGCCAGCCTCAGCAACTTAGCAGGGTTCTAAGCAACTTAACAAGATCCTGTCTCAAAATAAAAAATAACAACAGTTGAGGTGGGGATGCAGCTCAATTGTTAAGCACCTCTGTGTTCAATCCATGGTACCCGCCCCATTGACAAAACAAAACAAAAAATAAATCCCAGCCTCTAGCATAGGACATAGACCTTAACCAAAGTGATAGACATATGCTAAGTCTCCTCAGAAGTTCACCCAGAATTATATTCATGTTGCCATGATTTCAAAGGGCAATATTTTCTTCAAATTAAAAACTTCCATTCAAGTACCCCAATCTAAAGTAGAAAATAAAAAGGCACTTGAAGCTACGTGAACCTCTGCATTATTGAGACCATAAAAATTTTTTTCTTCATTTTCATGAAAGATGGAAAAGCTTCCCAATTTAGAAAGCTTGAAAATGTTTAGATATACACCAAGCGAAGAACTGAAAGGACCTGAGAAATAAAATACTTACCAATTCTTAAATTTCAGAAACTATACCTACTAGACTCAAATTCATCTAACTATTTAAAATACATTAGCTTTCATGTGCTATGTTTCTGTCTGTAAAATTTCTCATAGTCTTTTGCTTCCTCAAGAACAGAGAAAACTACATATCACGCTTTACATAACTATACCTGCAATGAGTAGTGAATCCATCCTGGCAGGAGCCTGAAGTGGCTTAAAGAGTTTGGACAGGTCTTCCTCAGGGAGTGGGGGTTCTCCTCGACTCTGACGTTGCATATTCTCCTGCTGACGACGCTGCTGATACTAAAATTTAAAGAAAAATAATTTGATTATTTTTCTCTGAGGGGGGTAAAAAAAAAGAACTCTCTCACAGGACCAACAATACCCCATTGCTCTGAATTCTATTCTAAGTTTAATAAATGGCAATATTTAAGAAGCTAAATATGGTAATGGTAGAAGAAAATATATATATATTTATATATTTTTGTTTTAAAATAAACTCCAGTGTCACTGTGAGCTCTAACAGTCTATATGATTTAGAAAACAAAATTGGTTCTGGAAGTAACAAAACTAAAAAGAGGCTCATGATCAGTGATTAAAAGAATACAGCATTCTGGACAAAGGGGAGAAATGGTTCATCCTAACTTTAACAACTAAATAATATACTATGTGCAATTTTATCCCTATTGACATAAAATAATAATAACACCAATGATGTTATTACCATCAAGTTCACTGTCTTTTTTTTTTTTTCTTGGTACCAGGGATTGAACTCAGGGCACTCGACCAGTGAGCTACATCCCCAGCCTTTTTAAAAATTTTTGTATTTTATTTAGAGACAAGATCTCACTGAGTTTCTAAGTGCTTCACTGTTGCTGAGGCTGACTTTGAACTCACAATCCTCCTGCCTCAGCCTCCTGAGCCGCTGGAATTACAGGCGTCCACCACCAAGCCTGGCAAGTTCACTGTTTTTACTATTCTTAACAGATGGTCTTGCGTGTTTCAGCTCTGTAGCTAAGAATGAATATTAACTTCAAATACTTTCAAACTCTGCATTCTACAATTCTCTGAAAAGAAGGTGAGGATACATATATAGATTCTATAACTATAAACTTATATGTCAAATAATTAAGAGCTAGTTGCTGTGAATGGCTCACAATGCCAGTGAAATAATCTTCCACACACTGTCTTTTAAAAGGTCAGGTAATAAGAAACCAAGGTGGGTTAAGAAAAACTTAAAAGTCTTGAATTCCTATGAAAACCAAAGGCAATGACAGTTTCTCCCGAAGAAGAGGAGTAACTTGCTTTGAAGATTTCTTTCTTATTATGGGGTATGAAAGTGAAGGTGAGATACATCTAAAAAGGGTTATGAAGGATACTAGTTAAGTATGAATAAATGTTAAATGCAAAAATCTTAATACATTATAACTCTGAAAAGAGTCCCAAAGATTGGCTTCTAGTATGAATTACCTCATGGGTGACAGATTATCAATTTGATAGCCCAAGTGATTCCCACCCCCAACAACAAAACAGCAAGAGAATACAATCAAACTGGGACATTCCTTTCTCATAGTTTAGAAATCTGCAGCTATGTTCACTTAAAGATACTTTACAGATTTACATATATTTTCTCAATTCAAGTGTAGCAAAATTCATTCATTCACTTATCCATTCATTTTTATTTCCCGACATATATGAACCTGGAAGAAAAATTTGTTTTTCTTTGATTACATAAGTCTCCGAAGCACTTAGCTGTGCTTCGAATTTTACAATTGACAACACTTTGTTTAAAGTGCATTTTAATGAACACAGCAAATATAAATACTACTTCCAGGGATAAAGATTCTGAAATCAACTTATCCATCAATCAAATGCTAAGAACATTTTAGAGCAATACAGTCCCAAAATAATATTCCCGGAACTATGAAAATCATGTGGTCCTAAGGCAATGCTAATAAAGAAAAGGTTAAATGGCCAAAACTATATGTATGTGCATATGAGAATATTCAAGTAATTCTATGATTTTTGTTGGTATTATACTATCTATTTCACAGCAGGTGGTCTATTATTTCCTATCAAAATTGCTTGCTCTTAATCACAACTGCTCGGTTTTTTAAATGAACTGAAGATTGCTAACTATTCTGCAATGAACCACCACCAAACCAATTATAGTTAGAGTAAAGAAATGAACTGTGACACTCTGAAATCTCTTTGCCTCCAGTTTTCTCCATAAATATATATCTTATTTGCATAACCTTGAGCTTAATATATAAGCTCTCTTTAAATCTGGTGTTTTTAATTATAATTTGTAAAATATTATTTACTAAAGAACAATCTTTTAAAATATATGTTACAGAGTTGTTAACTAACAGTCAATTTTTTTTAAATATTTTTTAATTGTAGGTGGACACAATTCCTTTATTTTATTTTTATGTGGTACTGAGGATTGAACTCAGTGCCTTACGTGTGCCAGGCGAGTGCTTTACCACTGAGCCACAACCCCAGCCCCAACAGTCAATGTTTTACTAGAGATAATTTAGATCATTTTTAAGATGACTTTCTTTCTGATACTGAGGTTGCACCCAAGGTTACTATACCACTGAGCTACATCCCCAATCCTTTTTTTTTTTTTTTGAGAGAGTCTCAGTAAATTGCTAGGGTTGGCCTTAAACTTGTAATCCTCCTGCCACAGTCTTCTGAATCTCTGGGATTACAGGTGTGCATCACCACATCCAGCCTTTAAAATGACTATTAAAACATCACACCTAGAAGTCAATGTATATTGATTTTTTTCTATAATACCAACCTGATGTTTCTGCTGCTGTTGCTTACTAGTATTCCTCATGTATGTGTTATATTTTACTATGTCTTGGCTCATTTCATCCACTCTGTCCATCAGCAACTGTAGATTCTTCCCCAAATGATTGCTGAAATGAAAAGTAAACACACTGATATGTCATACTTTAAGCTATGACTTTGCCACTGTTCTAAATAGTCATGTTAAAACATGATCTGCCTTTTGCTAAAAGAATTAGAAGCACACATATGCATTAAAGCAAGGGTAGAGGTAAGAATCTGAGTCAGCTTATTATTAAACTTATGTTTTCACCCACAACTATAATCTCAGGGCTGTTGGAAATAGCTCAGTTTCTTATTGTTGACAGCAAAAGTAAGTTAAATAGGAACTGTTAAGCATATCTAGGGTGGCATCTATAATATATACTTTCAGAAAACCAAGTTTAACTTGAGTTCAGTACTACTGAACCCTTTTCCTTAACATCCCCACCCCCACCCCCATGTGCCCCAGAGTTTTAAATCAGTAGTCAAGCAAAGAGCCATGCAAACTTATTAAGATTTCTGGCACACCATTTCTTTATCTACCTTATTCTAAATGAGCCACATCATCTGCCTCCTCATCTCTGTTCTTTCCTAGAATCTGTAGTAGTATATAGTCTTTCATACTTTTTATCTCTAGAAATATTGATTCCAGCTCAGTTACTACAATCTTTTCATAAAGTAATGCTAATAATTGATACAATGGCCACCTTATTCACCACCTTCTACCTGCCAATATCTCCTATCATGGGCTGGGGATGTGGCTCAAGCGGTAGCGCACTCGCCTGGCATGCGTGCGGCCCAGGTTCAATCCTCAGCACCACATACAAACAAAGATGTTATGTCTGCCGAAAACTAGAAAATAAATATTAAAATTCTCTCTCTCTCTCTCTCTCAAACAAAAAATAAATAAATAAATAAAAAATATTAAAAAAATATCTCCTATCATGCTAAAGCATGGACATCTACTATGAATGTCTAAAAACAGCCAGCTGACAAACTATAGTGACCAATTCACTACTTTCAAACAGGTATTTACTAAATTATTATGTGCCAGTCTCAGTATTAAAAACCAGGGAGACAATAATGAATGATGCATACATGGTCTTAATCTTCTTTGAAATTACAACTGATTAGAGATAGAGCAGGGCAGGTGGGGAGAAGAAGAGAGACTTCAGATAGCATGGTCAGAATATCTCTTTGAGAAGATGAAGGGCTAAAAGCAAAAGATTAGGAGTTAGCCAGGTTTCAAGTATTCTAGGGAAAAAGTACAAAGGCCAAAGTTCTGAGGTGGACAACAAAAAAGCAGATCTGATTTAATTTAAAAAGTGGGGGAGGGGATGGGAGGAGGGGGGAGAGGGAGAAGAGAGGAGGAGCAGGGAGGCCAGGCATGACTGGAGCACAGTGATTTGGTTAGGGAGGCCAGACAAGCATATATGGAAAGCCCATTAGCACCACACAACTTCACAACAAAGTGGCTTGTATGAATGAGACCACTGAAACATACTGAATGGTACTCTCGAGCTGTGCATGTCTGGGCTTAAATCTTAAAATAATCACTCTGTTGCTATGCATGTAGACTGAAAATACAAGAGCTAAGAGTCTATTGCAGACAAGATATGGAGAAACTGAAACATTCATATGCTATGATGGGGATCTAAAATGATATTACTGCCATGGAAAACAGCTTCATGGTTCCTCAAAAAGCTAGTTACTATTATTAATAGTAACAGACAAATGTGAATGGTGAGAACAGGAGGTCAAGGAAATAAATCTATAAACTGGGCCTACTGTGCTGACTCCATGTGCCCTCATTCAAAAAGCAATTAACCTGTGGCCTTCCTTTAGTCAACAGAATACACTACCTTCCTTGGCAAACAACCTGTTACCTGTAGGAGAAACGCAGACCCAAAAAATCCCTGATAAGGGCACAAGTTACCCTGAAGGAGGTTTCTGTGACCATTATATACACCAAATTCCAGGACCCAAACAGGATAATTAAAAGCCAAGGCCCTAACCATAAAATGTGTAAGAACAAGTTCCAATGAGACCCCTTTAGCAGAGGCCAAAGTGACCCAGAGTTGCCGTGGATCTTTAGCATGTCAATAGCAAAATTTTCCTTCCCCAGGGAAAGGCAATGGGCAATGGGAACTTGAAAGTCTGATGTAAAACCGCTGTTAGTCAAAGGTCAAGGGGTGGAAACTTCTCTAGGATTCCTTAACAAAACTGGAGGGCAGGAGGGGCACACCATCCCTTTCCTCTCTGAGAGGATCCACTCTCTCCCTTGAGATGTCCCCCTTTTCCCTATCCCTTCTAATAAACCCATGCCTACTACTGTGTTTCATTTGAAATCATTCCAACATTCTCCAACTTTATGACCCAAGCAATTCTCCTGAGTATACACCCAAGAGAGAACTGAAAATATACGCTCACACAAAAATTTGTACATGAATGCTAACAGCTATATTATTACCCTTAAAAAGCACAAAGTAGAAACAACCCAATGTCCATCAAATAAATGATAAGTGAATAAACAAAGGTGGAATATCCATACAATAAAATACTATTGAGCCATAAAAATAGTGAAGTACTGAAGCATACCACAATTTGAATGAACCTGCTAAAGATTATGCTAAGGGAAACAAGCCTAACACAAAAGGCCACTGTAGGGCTCTACTGCCTATAGTCATAAAAAGTATTCTACAATTAGTAATGGTTGCACAACATTGCAAATATACTAAAAAACACTAAGATGCACACTATGCATAGTTAAGTTTATCTCTATTTCAAAAAACTGCACCACCACCACCACAACCACCCCAAATCTGTTGTGATATTCCAGAGTAATGGTGGCTTGCATTGGGACAGTAGCAGTGAGAACAGATGAAAGTGAGTAGAACTGAGAAATACTCTGGAAACACAACTGGTGATTTTTATTTGATAATGAGGTACAAGAGAAGAATCAAGGATGGTGGCCAGAGTCCTGGCTTCAGCAGTCCACTGGCTGGCTGGTTATTACATTCATAGAATAGGGAAAGACAGAGGAGAAAACAGATTGGGAATATTGAAACAGAAAGAAAGTAAATCCACTTAAAATATGGATTCTACCTGTACCCTAAAAAAAAAAAAAAAAAAAAAAAAAAAGTTTGGGTTCTTTCTTAAAGAGCAGAAAAGAGTACAGAACTGGTGTGTAAGTGTGTGTGTAAATTACCTTTTTAATCCCAGTCCGGCAGTACCCAAACAACCTTGGCCCAGTAATTTGGCCTAAAGACTTCACCTGTCTAGGAATCAAATACTTCTTTAGTATTAAATTTTATTTCATATTTCTTATTCCACTGTGATTTTTTTCCAATCATTTTTTATTTTAAAATGTTTCTCCTTCTCTGGAAACCAATTAAGTACTTGTTTCTGTTTTCGAATTTCTTAACAGTCTGATTTTAATCCACCCAGATTCAAGTTATTGGGTATATGGTGCAAGATGAGGAATTAAAACGATTTTTTTTCCAGTAGCTAACCAAATATCCAGATCCACTGATTAGACAGTCATACTGCTTTCCCAAATAACTTCAGGATTAAACAATACTGTATCTCACATTCACTCTTTTGGCATGTACTGAGTACACAGTTACTCTCCCAGTCACTCTGCCAGATACTAAGAATTAAACTATATGAGATTTTGTTGCACTCAAAACGTTCTAATGAGAGAGGAAAGTAAAAGTAAATAGATAAATTAAATAATGGTGGTTAAGTGCTCTAGCAGACATTCAACGGATGCAAAAAGGACAGTTTGGTAGGATCAAGTGAAACTACCCCCACTCCAATTATGTGACAATTAAAGTCTGAATTGTTGAAAAGGAGCTAAGGGTAGCTAGAGATACTGGGTATAAGCAGACCACTCAAGAGACTCCAGCATGAAAGGTGTGATGCATTTAATGAACTGCAAATAACTCAGTATACCAGGGAACTGCTTGACTAGAAAAAAGAGATTTATTAAACTTTGGGGGGGGGGGGGCAGAGACAACCATAGCACAGGCCCTAGGAAACTTGAATTATAAGTTTGGATTCTATTCTAAGCATTATGAGAATCAGCCAAAGATTTTAAGCAAAGAAGTAATATGAACATCCAATTTGCATTTAGCACAAGCATTAAAAGAGGAAAAGGTTAAAAGCAGGAAGTTAGGGAACTGTGAAAGTAATCACAAAGAGAAATAGTGATGCCTTGGTCTGGGGTAACAAAAAAATCATAGAAATAAGATGAAATCACTCCAGGAATGCACATGGGGGAAGATTAACTCTGACAAACACTGATATTTAGGGATGAACAAAAAGAAGAAATCACTGTTTGAAATAAGAAGTAACCCATAAGAGTTGTAGTTTCATAGGCTCCAAAGAATTAATTCCAGGATGAAGGGGTTCTCAATTCTATTAAATGCTGATGAATCTCATGCAGTAGTATGGTGACAAGAAGTTTTTTGTGACAGAGTTCTAACAATAAGGAATGGAAGAACACTGAAAAATGTCAGAGTAAGTGGGAAATGAGGAAAGACAGTGACAGAAAATTCTACTGATGGGGGCTGTAGCTCAGTAGCAGAGCACTTGCTTAGTATGTGTGAGGCACTGGGTTCAATACTATCTATGTGAAAGGTTCATGGATGGATGTTCACTGTGTTATCCTTTCAATTTGAAGTGTTGAACATTTAAAACAATTTAATGGGAAAAAAACAAGTCAATAAGGATAACAGAAAAGTACTAGTATAAAGGAGAACTAAAAAATCTATAAGGAGAAGACAGATCGAATGAGGTCCAGAGAAGTCAGGACAGAGTGGGACTGACCTCAGGAGGCTGATCCTTTCATTTTCACCAATCAAAGAACTGAAGCCTAACAAGCTATATTAAGTATAGAGATGCCATTAGCTACATGACTTGTTGTTAAGTCATTTATGCCATTGAGTGAAAAAGGAAATCAGGTAAAGGGAAAGCTCACCACCAATCTTGTGCCTGGGAGCAGACAGGAAAGCAGTGACACTGGAGAAACACATAGAGGAGAGGTACAGCTATCAGCAAAGGAAAATCTTTTATTTGTAGAGTCCTTAAAACCTTGGGAGACCAATTTTAGCATCGAGAAAAGTATTAATAAAATAGGGACCTCTTTTTCCACTAAAAATGTCTTTAAGGTATTAATATTATATGCTACAAGTGTATATAATTACAGTGAAAGAACACTGCCACAAGCACAAATATGTGGGCTTTAAAGATTTCATAAGAGTGATATTACACTAATGCTTCAGATATTTAAATATTTAAGTCATGTTTATATCTTACTGACTTCAGAAACATTCAACATTACTCACCATAGAGGCCTTAAAGGGCACCAGAAATTAACAATAGATAACTATTTCATCAGTCACAGAAAATCAGAATCATTACCAAGAGCAATTTTGTGAAAAGCTTTCGTTTTCATTATCAGTTCAACTAGAATACTCAAAAAGGGAGTTACTGTTGGTGTTTCAATAACATAGTCTTTCCTTTTATTGCCAAGGAAACAAAGAACTGAAAACAGATAACTTAAACAGATGTGAACCAAGACATAGACTGCTAAGTCAGCTCTGGCTACAGTATCAATCTATGCTTATTATCCTTAATGTAGGATGCTCACCCTTAGTTTAATTTTGCTTAAGGAAAAATAAAAACAATCGCTTTTTATGTGTAAGAAGTTAAAAGCTTATGTTATACATTTTTTAAAAAACTAATGAAGGCTACTACTAGAACTTCCATGTAATAAAATTTAAATATAAAGTTAGGATTTTTAAAAATGAAAGCAAATCATTCATAGCATAGAACAAATCTGTCAGGTAAATCAAAAAACTGGTACCCATATATGGTCATGGAAAATATCCTCAAAGTGTTTAAGGAGTTGCATAAAAATAATTTCTGAAGGTTTTTTAAATTTGTTAGAACTGGCATGATTACCATCATCATGCTACTAACATTAGAAACTAAAAACTAAGATGTACATAGGTGTATTTAAGGCTTTTCACATAAAAATATGTAAGATAAACCTATAATAAAATAGTTTTCTAGGTCTTAGTTGCTACGGCAAACTGAGAACAGTTTCTTGGCTATTGCAATTGCTGCTTTGGACAAATGGATATTCTAGACCAGCTCACTTGTAATATGGAAGTTTCATAAGGGCTATACTTGTTTTGTATGTTCAATAAAGGAGGCCTGGGAAAAGGTGAAGACATGAATTATATAAGTAATAGTTTTCATGTAGTAAATTTTAAATTATTATGTATTTTTATACTTACTACATCAAATTGTAACCCTGAATGCTGAAAACGGTTCTTAGCTCAATGCTTTAAATACAGGTGTACCAAGTGTGTTTGTAAAAGCAATAAAGAAATATGACCTCCTAAAACAGACAAACTTAAAGACTATTATGAATATATGTTTGCAGTCAAACAGAACACTCTTTGGTTCCAAATTAGTCTTACAACCGGGCTATATCATTTAGCACTCCATTTACCATTCAGTTTCCATCTCTGCCCTGTCAAAACTTTTTAATGGCCTTTGTGATTAACAGACGCAATGGAAGGTGGCACTTCAAGCGTAGCCCTATTCATACCAGAGAACAGAGAAGACACTATGGTGTCTGGTCCTTCTGGGTTCATTTTCTTCCTTGCATTACATGTGGGAAGAAGGAACTGGTTTTTGTGTTTTGTTTTTAAATAAGCATCTGTCTAGAGTACTGGAAATCTGATAAACTTCTGTTCCAAACCATTGCTGAAGAAAACACAACTCTCCTTTCAGACAACAAATATATACTGATTGATTTCTCACTCTGCCCATTTCACATTATACTACTGCTAGCTGCCTCCTCCTCCTCCTCCAACAAGAACAACAAATCACTAACATCAAGCTTAAACATCATTTCAGAGAAGCTATATAATGTGACTGTTCACATTTCTGCTAAGAGTAAGAGACTGGAGGCTGGGGTGTGGTGGGGTTGCTCAGTGGCAGTAGGCTTTCCTAACATGTGTGAGTTCCTGGGTTCAATCCCCACTACTGCAAAACATTAAAAATTATAAAAGTTCAGGGTGGGGTGGGACAACACATTAATTCCATAAAGAAAACAATCTGTCTAGCATCTTAGCAATTTAATAAATATTACCTTACCAACTCATCAGCAAAAGCAGTCACACTGAAGGAAATCATGTCACTCACCTGTCTGATAGCAAAAGCCAGAAAGTTCAGAAACTCTAAAATTTTAGTTGAATACTCAAATAACTACAAGTTTACTACAGAGAGAGAATGCATCTGAATCTGGGCAAGTGCAATCAATAAAAGAAAGCAGCATTTCCATTCTTCTCCTGAGCATTATTAAATATCTAGACATAACAGCATAAGCCTCTCAGGACAGTGTACAATAAATAAAGCTGAGCCAAATAAAAAAGTCCTCCCCCATGGGTATTTACCATATCAAAGTGCAAATGAAACAGCAAGGAAGGCAGCAGTAGGTTCTTACAACAGGAGCAATTAGTATTCAAACAATGTGTTTGTTTCACTTTATCAGTTTGGCAGTTTTCCTGGGATCTTAATAGGGCCAGACAAATACTACATGCTGTTACATAGATCTTAGTAATCTCAAAATGTTCTTAAGTAATTTTTTTTCTTGCTTCACAGAGAAAGTCTATGTAAAAGAATTTTCTGCAAAATGTGATAAAAAAGGTATTTTCATTAGGCAAAGCCACTTACCTACTAGCAAGGCTGAGCAATTCATGTTTATCTGCTACAGCTGACTTCTTCTCAAGCTCCCACATTAGGACATTGATCAGATGTGAATTTTTAATTACAATCGGCACTTCTTCAAACATGTGCTCAAAGGTGATATTTGCCTTTTTCAATCTGTGAAGCATGTTAAAAATATTTTAGACTGGTGGTCAGAAATAAATGTTAAATTAACTATTTCATACATTTACCTAAATACAAGCCCTCTTCAAGGATTCATTAATAAGAAAGGCAGCAGGAGCAAAAAAAAAAAAATATATATATATATATATTTTGTGTGTGTGTGTGTGTGTGTGTGTACACACATGCAGGCATACACACTGCCTGGTTAACAGTCAAGCATAAATCGAGTGAGCTGAGTATTGACATTGAAAACAATCTAATTTTTTAACTGTAAGCCCAGAAAATAAACTGGCAAGGAAACTATTCTTCAAAATCAAGTATCCTTAAACACTTCGTTGATAGTAAAATATAATGTATATAATTATAATGAACTAACAAAATATGTAAATGTCACAGTAAGTTATGCATCTAAAATATTTAAAATAAATATCTAGAAAAGAAAAATATCCTGTTTTTGTAAAGTTTATTTTTTAAGTGTGAAGAACTAAAAAGATTAACAACTAGTTGAAAAGTCACAGGAGACTCCACAAACAACAGTGTAGGAAACGGCTTCTCAGAGTTAGTTGTAACTCCATGTCCAGAAATTGTTCATGAATTACCTTTTCTTCTTAAAACTGTATACCTTAATTTTTTAGGAGCCAAATAAGAAACTACAGATAAATTGTCCTACATGAAGCCATAATCATTAACTTTGATTTCATTTAAAAAACAAATTCTACAATTAACAGAAATAATAGATTTTAATATCCAATGGCATTAAGTAGGATCACAGAATAGCTCCATTAGTTGACTCACTGCATACCTGTCACTCACAAAACTTCCAATCAGCCACATTTTTTACTGAATCCTTAAAAATGTTCATATCCTTCCCCCCTGTGAAAGGTGAACATAGGAAACATGCAGGTTGCACGTAGTCTAATGCAGAGCTTACAGTCTGACAGCCGCTGACCACTCTTTCATCTCCCTTCTATCTTTTACTTCTTCAAATACGATAGCTAATTAATTCCCATTCTAACTGAATTCACCTATGGTGAGAACAACAGATGAGACACTCCATAAAGATTAATCTAAACGTGGTAAGGGTGTCTCTCAGCACGCAGAAATCTACAATACGCATGGCAAAGTATTACTGCAGCACAACCAAGCCTTCAATAGATGTGGCAAATTGACGGTTTAAAAGAAAAATACTCAGCCCTTTACCATATGCCTCTTGGGCCCCCAAACACTTACGCTTCAGGGGAAAAATCCTTCTCTTTACAAACTTCCATTAGTTTAGGAGTCAATCTGTATGCCTTTAAAGAGAGAGAGCCTTGGGCAGTTTTTATAGGATCTCAAAAAAAAGAGAGAGAGAGAAAATAATTACTAAGGATTCTAATGACATCGGTTCTAGGCACATTCTATTACTTATCACACTGTCTTTGGAAAAATGAAGATCAAAATAAATAATGGCAACACAACCTGAAGCACATTCGAACCATTTCTAGCAAACAGTAAGCGAAGATGCAGTGGTTGTTCTATCCTACTTAAAATCAGTAGAGTAACTTCCTCCCTTAAATAAACACAGAAGATTCCAAATAATAAGATATTTTGAAATCCCTCATCTAGAACCAGTAATCTTGCTGAAAATGAAACATATCTTATTCTATACATCTTGTATTAACTGGGGAAAATACTAATAAGTATTAAACAACAACAACAACAAAAAAAATCACTGTATGCACTACTATACTTCCTTAGTCCACGAAAATGAATAGCCCTGCAAACAAAATTTATACAACCTAATAATCAGTGTTCACATTTTTAAATTAAAAGATAGTTAAAAACAAAACCACTACATCAAAGTGCTATCACAAAAGTGTCCTTTTCTAGTTTTAGAAAACGAAGTTTTGTCAAAACTAACTGCTTAAACACTCCATGAGTAAGGGAGCTTAGCACTTGCTGCATGATAATGGCTCTGGCATGCCAATATTCAACTAAAACCTGTGTTAACATTCATGTTGTCTGAAACTTAACACAGTGAAACTTTTAGCAATAGGTGATAAAATGAAAACCAAAATAGATTGAAACAAGTGGAAAATTCATCAAGGTCTGATGATGCAATGTTTCCAGCCAATATAAGTACACTTTAACAACTTGTTCTTTACTGTAATCCAATTGTTAACATACTGAAACAATTTTGGGGCAGCTCATAAGATTGATCGTATTCATTAGTATTTTTTCTGACAGATACTCAGGACGTTACATTTACTTCTCAGCTGGAAACTATATGCAAGTCTGCCAGATATGGCAAACTGTGAGTGTTTGGGGAGGGGGAAGGCTATAAAGCTGTTAAATTGCCTACAGTTCTGATACAGCACAGAACATCTGGTCTGGAGAGCTTGAGGAAACACCATTAAATAGGCCGAAAAGAAAAAAATCTTTGTGCTAAGAAACAGTCCAGGTTTTGTACGCTGCTGTCAGAGGTATAAAAAAAAAACTTGGCACACTGTGTTATGATTGGTCAGTCACGTACAGAGCCAGACACTCCAGCAATCGGGGTTTGTTAGACATCTGGTCTAGTTCCACCAGCCCCTTCAATGAGGGAGGGGAGATGGAGGAATAAAAATGAAGCAGCTACTCCAGCATTCCAAAATGTACACATCAGGGCTCTGATAGCAAGAAAAATAAACAGAAAGAAGGAAACCCTGTCTAGACTTAGCTGCTGCTGAGGCTGCTGCAGAAACAGAGTTGGTATTTACTTGAGAAAGCCTGCCAGGCTGCTCTTAGAAGCATAAAGACAGAAAGTAAAAATAGGAGTAATAATATTAAGGGAAGAAAAGAATAATAAAGGAAACTCCGACTAACCATAAATAAGAACAACAGATTCTTCAATGGCATGTTGGTAACTGAACTGAGAATCCAAAAGCGCCCGGGTGACAAACGAGCCATAGTACGTAGACTGGTACCAGCCCACATGGAGATGATCAATGTTTACATGGCGAAGGCTCCGCATCATTTCCATCTGATACTGGACTAGATGATGAAAAGGAGGGGAATAAAAGAAAAACTTTATGATACCACCAATATTAAAAATAAGCCTAATGGAAACAAATTTCTACATTTATTAGTCATAAGGAACAGGTTTCCAGGGGAAAAGTTATTCGGTTCACACATAAAGAGAACAAAATTAAGCTTTCAAATCATTGGGACTTTCCTTTTTCACTAATGCAAACCAATTTGAAGAAAAAATAGTATTAAAAATACAATATTAATGTCTTGTTCTAAACAAAGAATTACTAAATGTGTTTTACATGATCTTTTTGAAAAACTGAAAACAGTAAAATGTTTAAGGAAAACAATATATAATTACTAGACTGGCTACTTGTAAGAAGTCTCATCTGGACCAATAGATGAGAATAGTTATCAATAGTTGTCTCTTCTTCAACACACCTTTTGGAACTGTGAACTTAAACCAACAAGAAAACTAAGGAGAAATAATCAACCACCACTTATATATAAACAGCATATAGACTATAGCCGATTTAAAACTAAGAATTCATTTTTGCCTTCATCTGGTGCCCCCTGCTGCATACACTAAATTTAAAAAAGATTTTTTTTTTTTGCCTGTCTTCTTTTGTGTTAGTGACACTACGTTTTCATTAGGATAGAGTTATATTTTAATTATCACATACAAAACAAAAATATTTAACGATTTTTACTTTCATCAAATCAATGACTATAATGTATATTGTTAAAGTACAAGCTGAACGTGTAACAAATGACATTAAAAAAGCATTACAGCCCAAAAATGCATAACAAATACATAATGAAGAAAAAAGTTTTACAGTCAATATTTAAGCTACTTCAATCATAATGACTGCATGGCCATGTGAAGTAACCATATTTGCTTAATTCTAAACCTAAGCAGCTCACTTTTAAAACTCTTAATCGGGTTTTGGTAAAACTAAAGTTTTATGCCTGGTTCCTTTAGTCAGAGCACTATGACTTTACAAAGCAAACAATAAAAGTACCTTCCTGAGATGCATGATCTTATTTTGCAACACTCACTAGTGGGCCGAGAAATTATAAATCTGTTTATTCCATGATTATATCTCTCTTATTTATAAAAAATGGCAGTCAAGTAATCAACTATTTCAAAATTATGTGTTTTTCATTTTTCTTTTTGAAAAATAGGACAAAATTTTAAGCCTATGGCAAAATTGCAACAGAGCTGGAAGGTGTACTACTGTAAAGATGTACACTAGGCAACTGTTTTGAAACAAGCAACTCTGTTTTGAAAGCAAGTCCATTCATTCATAAAAAGGGAAAAGGTATTAAGATAAAGGTAGTTTGCCCCCATTATTTCTCAAGTCGTTCATTTAGGTGAGAGGTGATACTTATACACAAGACATGTTTACATACCAGTTTTCTGCATATTTATAATTAACACATTGGAAAACAAAGCCTTAAAGCTTATGCTATATTTTAAACCATGATTAAAAACTACAGCCCTACAAATCTAGTTTATAGACAGTATGACAGCCTGAAGCAGTATAAAACTGATGATGATTTACATTCATTCTTTTATCTTATTATTTTATTTCTCTAGCATATAACAGAACTGCTTCTTCCTTCAGCTAGTTTAACAGATTTGTATTAACCACACAAATTGGGACTGAGTTAGAATCATTGCTACGGTCTCCTTCTGTTTTAAAATGTCTAGATTCTCTTAAAGTAAAAATTACACATTTGGCTAACAAATTTTGTCAAATTTAACTTACAAATGTAAAGTCCCAATATTATAAGTAAAACAGAAGCAGAAACTAAATGCTATTTATCTCAAAGGGAAAGAGGTCAGGAAATGAGGAGAGATTACCAAACAACTAACAGTACAAATACAATTTTATAGGACAATTTAATTTAAAAAAATCACTACTTGCAACATGTGTTGGTGTGCAACTTGGCTAACATATGCAGAGGGTAGTCTATCAACTTGTAATAGTAGGAAAAAAAGATCTGGAATCTAAAAGTGAAGGAAGGTTCTTGTGCCAGTTTTGACATCCCCTCTGTAGGTATCCTGCTGTCCAATTGATGATTCTCTGATGTTTAGTTTTACCATAGCCAAGGAGAACTTGACAACCCATCCCAGCAAAATGCTGGGATTCCACATTATTTCAGCATTTGGATATGCTAACTATAAACAAGAATTTGTCTACTAGGTAAAACAGGGCCTCTAACATGCCTTATGATTTCAATCAAGATACATTTCTCTGAAAAAAATATTCTGCAATCTTGTTAAGACTTCCTTCAAATAACCTAAATATAACACATTTTATAAGCACATTTCCAGAATACATGAGGGAAAAACAAACCGGGGGGGGGGGGGGGGGGGGGGGAGAGAGACCTTCCAAGATCTTTCTAGTTATTTCTTCAAATTCTTTCTTATCCAGTGTCTTACCTAATTTTACACACCCTCCAATAAGAACAAGAATGAAAATGAGTATTCTCTAAACCAAGGAGTCAGGAATATGAGGCCTGTATCCCCACGGCTGCTCAAGAAATAAATAAATACAGCTCCAATGTATTTATTTCTGGGAGTTCAGAAATTAGCTTCAGTTCCTGGGAAGAAAGAGGGAAGCATGTACATTTTCTTCTCCTATAGCTTAGAATATGACATGCCAGATTTTAGAAGTTTTTAAACATAATTATTTGTAAGTCATAAGGGTTTTCATATCTTAAATGAACAACAAAATTAAAGAGTTAAGAGCAATGACAGGTTAAGTTAATAAAACTGCTTTTACTCTCCAATGTACTGGAATATCATTATTTTACAACAAAACCTATATTGGGCCTATTCTAGGAGAAGTTTTAGGACATTCTCTATAATGATTTGAACTTTACTATTTTGATAATAAAAATCAACAGATAAGGCAAAATCAGGAAAAATAGTGGCTCTACTAAAAGCTCTGTGTGGAGGACCTAAAAGTCAATCTTAAAAAGGTAGGGAAGGGCTAGGTGTGGTGGCACAAACATGAACCCAACTCAGGAAGCTGAAGCAAGTGGACTACAAGTTCAAGGCCAGCCTCCACAATGCAGTGAGACTGGATCAAAAAAAAATTAAAAGGCTGGGGAGTATGGCTTAGTGGTAGAGGGCTCCTGGTTTTAATTACCAACCCTGCCCCAAAAGGTGAGGACTGGGGTACTGAAGCACCAACATGAGGCTGGAATGCACTAATGCCCAGTGAGAAACATGCACTATTTGAAAGAAGGTACTTTGATTTTTTTTTTAAGTGGTATTGTTTACACTCTACATAAGCTAAGGAACAAGAGGCAAAAAAACAACAACAACAAAAAAAAAAAACTCACAAACAGCCAGGTGAACTGCTGTATCTCTACAGACTTTGAGGTCTGTGGCTATGTTCTAATGTTAATGCAGATGTGGGGCTCTCATCTCCCTTCACTCAGTTTTTCTTCCTCCTCCCACCCAAATTTTCAGAAAGTACAAAACCAGCTCTTGGTAAAACTAAGTAGTAGTAAGAAATAAGCAGCTGAGTGTCCACTAAACTATACCAAAACTGTGCTCCCAGTAGCCACCACTAATCAACTAAGCTGACCTGCCACACTGACACCTATTTACCCCTCTGGCCTATAGAAGAAATAAAGAAAAAATCATGAATTGGTGACATGCCAATCAGTTTTACACAGTAAATGGAAATGGTCATTCCAGATTTCAATCTCCAAAACCTCTTTGCTTTTGTGGTCTCTTGGAAGTTACATGGTAGTGTAGAGCAGGTAAGGCAATCAGGAGACACAATTTAGACACTTGGGCAAATGAAGGAGCCTATGATTCCTGCAAGTGTCTGTGATGATGATACCATGTCACAGCCCACAGACTCTGGTAAATGTGAGGGAATGTTATCTGCTTTCTCATATCTAGTCAGTATTTACTTTTCTGGCTGGAGTTTAAAGGAGGTTATAAAAGACAGAGATAAGGTTTATCTTATCCAGGGAATGGTTCACACCTCAAAGAAGAGAATCACACCAAAGAAACAAAAAGGAAAAAAAGAAAAAAAGGGGGACTCCTTAATATAAAGAGCCAGAATTCCTTACTGCTGGATACACACAGGTTAATGAAGAAACAACCATTTATTGGCAACTTTGCAAAAGTTGGTCCAGGATTAGATGGGCTTCCACTTTTGTTCTAAAGTTCTCATATTTAACAGAAGCCAAAGTGACAATTCAGCCAATGACATTCATTTCTTGAGTTAATCATTAAATATCCTGGGGAATTTCCCAAAGACAAATGGCAAGGGGGAAATCCTTTTGGAGAGGGGACTATTTTTAAATTTATAATAATGTTCAACAGAAAGGCTTACCATCTTGTAATGAAAAGTTAGGAAAGAACCTTTTAAACATTTTTAGTTTAAAAAGCAAACGCCCTACCAACTTAGAAGAAGCAGCAAGTAGCAAATGAATTATAAAGACAAATTGGCAGTTACTACCAAGCCAGCTCAAATTACTGATACAAAAGCTACACTTAGATGCAATTAAGGTGACACTACAAAATTTGGAAGGATTATAAAAATGAGCTAAAGTTTTATAAATCTTTTCAACCTCTACAATTGTTTTAATAGGCTAAGCCTCTCCCTAGCAAAGGAGAGACTGGTTTAAAACAGTAAATAACTGTCTGAAGTCTGGCACCAATATATTCATATTCACTTTTTCCAGTATCTTCTTTGCAAAATGGTCAAATTTAAAGTGCCTAGAGCTAAAACTGTCTTAACTGAGGCAGACTGCCCAATAACTATTCTTTTCAAAAACCCACCACATTTGTTGGGCTTTCTCTTGTTTTATCTTCAAATATGCAAACACTGAAAAATAATATGTTTTCTTACACTTAAATGCTGTTTCTGGAGCTACAGTGGCAATCAACCAAACTAGAGTATGAGTCTGCAATGCTCCTGAATATCACTGGGAATGACAAATGAATTTGAAATTTTTCAGTTCAGAATAACGAGTTTTCTTTTCACCATCAATTTCTCAACTTCCTTATTAAAAAGTCAGCTTTTTCAAATTTATAATTTAAAGTGAGCCCCCATGAAATGCAATTTTTCATTTCAAAAACAGGAACAAAGAATTGCCACAATTTAATAGTTAGACTGGGAAGAGCTAAAAGACAGTAAAGTCGTGGAATATTCAAAATCAAAAACTTGAGATCTGCCCAGCAGGTTAAAGGGGAAAAAAAAAAAAAAGATTTACGATGTGATATTAAGGAACTCTTATAAGGACCAAGTTTTCTAAATTTTAAAAACTGAAAACAATATAAGAACCCAGTGTCTTATTTCATGAGCCAAATAAATCCAAAATTATTTAAAGATATATTACAATGTAACAATTTAATAAATATGCATACATACTACAGTCAGACTTCCTACGAAGCAGTCATCTACACATATAATCTAACTAGTCCTCAAAATAACTCTAAGGTGATCATGTCATTGAAAACCTTTTAGAAGCTGTTTACCATAGCTTTGACTTCAATATGACTTCAGAATCTGGTTCCAAAGTGTAGAATAAATTATTTCTGAATCAATAAAAGTACAGCACATAGATACAACAGAAATATACAAAAAATTTTTAGGTTTTCAGAAACCACATCTTTTGCAGTTCGATCACTATATTTAACACTACTGGAAAGATTTTAAGGGGTAAAACTACTGTCAAAGATTTTTAAATACCAGAGTAGATAACTATCACAAATATGTAATCAAATTCCTAAAACATCGCATTTTATGAAACTATTTGAAACCTGTGCTAAGACTACAATGAAAATAAATACTGGCTCAGATCAAAGATGACCTGCATCAGCATATCAAGTAAGGGAATCAGATCTAGTACACACTCTTTGCAGCAAAGAAACAAAACTCAATCAGGAAATGCAAATGGCTTAAAAAGCAAAGATGCAAACAAAATCCCACTACTTCCCTGAAACGAACGAATGATTTCAACAAATATGACAGGGAAGCAGAATGCATAAAATCTCCTATCTGTGCTGGCACGAGTGCTCAAGCAGGACTTTGAAGAAAATAATTACAAGCCTCTACCCAGCAGCACCATGGGACACCAGTAAGCACTCTTTACGCGGTGACTGTGAAGGCTCTGTGCCATTATTTAAAAGACAAACTTTATTCTGTACTTTCCTTTACATATCAGACTTTCTGCCAAGCCACACATACGTTTCAGGCAGTGTTCAAGCTAGTGGCAGATGTAGATTTAAGCAAACAGAATGTGCATTTGAAAGAATTAAATAAAGTCTACTTTGGGTAAAAGAGAATTATGGAATACACAGATTTCTTAAAACCTCCATATTTTCTTCACCCTGTCTATATCATGTATTCATCCCTTGTTTCAATTAATACATGTGTTATTAATGCCATTCTTGTGGCTGCTTAAGATTTTTGGTAACAGTTCAATTTTTCACAATAAACTGTCCAATATAAATTCTACTCTACCTAGAAACTATTCTATTTTAAAAGAAATGTCAAAAATACTACCTTTCTTAATAATCTTGGAGATTTTTTTTTTAAATAGTGTATTTATCCTGGGTGGTTATTCTTTAAAGTATTTATGAATTCTGGCAAAAAAAAAAAAAATCTTTTGAATGCCAAGCTGGGGATAAAAATTGTGAGTGGGGATGGAGGGTGGTCACTCTTTTAAAACTAATAAGTATCTTGGAAATTATTGAAAGTTGGGTTTTCCAACAGGTTTTAATGTTGTTTCAAGAAGTCATCTACAAAATAAACTGATTCTTCCCAGAAAATAACATGAACATCCTATCCTGCAGCACATATTCTTAACCGAATCATGAAACACAGTAAAGAAATCCTATTTCTTTGGGGTTATAAGAATTTAAAATACATATACATTTATGCCCTTGATCATGAAAATACATGCACATAGGTGGTTGGTAGAAAACTGATATGTTAACTGTATGTCATTTGATATTTACTTACACAAACCAAGAGATTTCACCTGGACAGACTCAGGAACACAGACCTCTTACCATGAAGAATGGTAACATAAAAAAATAACTCATTGACCACTGCTGCTTCTTGCTACAATTAAGAGTACAGTATGTTAGCAACCAAAGGAGAATCTCTGAGTTTGGGGGTGGGGGAGGATATTAAATAGGCTCTTTCATGAGAACAAAGAACATCTCTGTCATATTTGCAGCAATACAGGAGGTACTAGATTAATGCTGGCTTAAAATTAGGTGTGGAAAGTATTCAAACACATGACTGTTACTAACTAGAAAAGGTTACAATTATTAGGAAATTCTGTTTATATGTGTGTGTGTGTGTGTATTCTCTATTTACAAAGGACTAAAAAGTAGCTTATATTAAACTATATGAAATAATTAGTAATACCAGAACAAGTCTAGATGAAAATAAAGAAAGCAGAAAAAGAAGGTGAAGCATAGACTTGAATAAAACCAACCAGGCCACAGATACTCTGATTACAATTTACAAATTTGGCTCCCAACATTCCATCAATCAAAGCAAAAGGAGGAAATATGGTCATTTACCTTATCCAAAGGGGGAAAAATACTACATCTCAAAGTAGGTAAAACCTTCCCCAGTACTTAGACCTAAAGTAAAATTTTCATGTTAGGCTTCAATGAAAACTGTTCTGTAATATTGTGAAAAGCAGAAAGCATTTCTGGAAAAAAAAAAAAAAATCATGCTTGATTTGCCTTTCTTATAAAAAGGCTGGGTTTTTAATGTTAAAAAAAAAAGACCTCTTAAGTACTTTTTAAAACACAGATAACAGTTTGTACAAGTTCTAAAACAGAGAGAGACAAAAGAAAGAAGGGCTACCAAAATGAATTATTAAGTTTCATTCTACAAAGAGCTGTCAATTATCAATCTCCAGTTCTTAAGGGGGGGGGGGGGAATGCATCATAGTCCTAAGCACTACAAAGTTAAAAAAAAAAAAAAAAAACACTCATAGGAGGTACTATTTGCTATTTATACAGTAAAGCGTGGTGATAGATGTTGCACAGGGTCACTTCATTTTACTTATTCTGAAGCCATTTACTGAGTACCACTTGTGCTAGAAGTCTGATAAGGCTACAGTAACATCATCTTCTAAAAGGTATCCTAATTAATGTGGTTGCCCAATGGACTAGTGGTTAATACATATGTCTCTCTGGGTCTTAATTTCTCACCTAGAAATTAAATTTCAATTTCTAACAATACAATAATAGCAATTTCAAAACTTACCTACTAATCCAGCCCAGATGACTCTTTGCTGAATGTGCACTTTTGGGGGGGAAACCCTAAACTACACAGGATAAATTACAAAGAGACTTTACCAACTCTTATCCTGCAACTCCGGTACTTCTACATTTTATCCCTAAATGAGAAGACACTGAGTCATCAATCTTGACTACTTCTCCATTACTCAGGTCATACAGTCATCTTTCTTCTATGAAAAATTTGTTTGCTCCAAGGCAAAATCATTTAGAGCACCTCTAAAATTTTTTAATAGTGGAGAATGCTCTCAAGATGCTAAGAGAGAAAAAAAAAACATATATATATATATATATATATATATGATTATAAATGCCAATATAGAAACTCCCTCCTGCTAAAAAGAAGGACTAGAAAGAAAAATGCTAAAATACTAATAGTTCTCCAGGGAAAACTGTTTGGGGATAGACAGATGAGGATGGTTAAGAGAATAGTTCTACAAAATGGGCTCACTGTGCTGATCCTTCACATACTTTCTCGACCCCCTTAATGCTTTCTTTGCCAAAAAGCAATTTGCTTGCAGCCTTGCCTGGCCTAAGTGACAGGATATGTTACATTTCTCAGCAAACTACCTGTTATCTGCAAGGAAATGCAGGCAGGAAATAACACTGATAAGAGGAACCCAAGTTACTTTGAAGGGAGAGACTTTTGTGATCCTTTTTACAGACCAGATTCTGGAAGATAAGGATAATTCATCCTAACCATAAAACCTGTAAAAATGATTGAGAATCCAATTAGAACTAATCAGCATGGACCAAGGTCATGGCAATGGGAACATGAAAGTCTGATGTCACTCAAAAGTCAAGAGGTGGACCTGGGCAGGACTCTCTGGAAACTTCCCTGAGACCCCCAATAAAACTGGAGTACAGGAGAGGCACATTGTCCCTCTCCTCCCTGAAAGCGTTCCCTATCCCTATCCCTTTATCTATCCCTTCAAAAAATTCTTATTACTCCGAGCAACATGTCTGAAATCTTTATGACTTGATCACAAGAACTGGGTTTGAAAGGGGTCTTCACACTGCCTCAGTTTCCTAAAAGGTCTTAGCTCTATTCAAAACAACCAAGAAGTTTTTACTTTTCTTATCATTATTTTTCCACGAATTTTCCAATACACAAGATATCAAAGTACATACATACATGTTGACAGGATTTTTCTGTCTCTTATTACCTCGCCACATTTTCTAGGTCACCTAATAACCTGGTTACTAGTGTTCCAAAACTGTTGCGAGCAGGAAATGGGATAAGATACTGGGCTACTCAGAATATGAAGCTACTAACCTAGTCTTTACCTTCTAAATTATATTAACTATGTAACTTATAATAAATTAACTCAGTCTAGGACTCCTCTGTTGCAAAATGGGGAGGGGACAGAATCTACTTCCTAAGGTAATTAATAAGATTAAATGAAATAATTTACAACAAGAGCTTGGTACACTAAACAACCTCAGAAATACCTAAGCAGGTTATCAACATCACCTATTATTCAGGAATATTATTTAGATTAAGCAAGGCATGGGCACATGCCTATAATCCCAGTGAGTCAAGAAGCTGAAGCTGGAGGATCACAAATTCTAGGACAGTCTCAGGCAACTCAAAGAAAAAAATAAAAAGGGTTAGGGTTGTAGATCAATGTTAGAGTGTCCCTGGATTCAATCCCCAGTACTGCAAAAAAAGAAAAGAGAGATATTTAGACTCTTGAGGAGATGGTACTACTTACTGGAATCAAAGGAACTATTTTTGGAAAACTGAATTTGATTAATTTGACCACCAAAAGTTAAAGCTCCCCTTTTATCATCTCCATATTGGAGATACGGGTATGTTAGGAAAATGGGGAAAAAGAAAGGAGAGTGTATGTGTGGCTATAAAAAATAATTTCTATAAATTTGTTATATTCATTTCATGAAACAGAATTCGTATGTACAAATATGAGCATAACCAAAACACAATCTACCATGATAAAGAATTACAAAAGGAAAAAAAATGCTTTTTAGATACTAAAACTATAAGCTAATTATATTCAGTACAATAAAGAACAGATTCAATAAAGATAGAGACAAGCTACAGAAAATTAGATTTCAAGAAAAGGTAATCTTGGGTGTTCTATTATTATTGTGTATATAACATTATAATTGCATTGTACTATATAAGCTTCCATCTCCTGATTCCATTTATGACTTCCAAAGAGAGGAAATAAACTCCCTGCCCCATCCCCATAGGTGACTTTTAAAAAAGAAAAGTGAGGGTGCAGGGGATGGAGAGAGACAACAAAACCAAATGAAAATAAACCCATTGATGATGGAGGTGGAGCTGGGAAGGAGTGAGTGGCAGTGCCAGCTGACCCAGAGGACTGAGTAATAAATGTTATTGGAAACACTGCCTACCCAAATGAAGTAATAAAGTAAATTCATCAAGAATAACAAACAGATTTATAATGTGATGGATACTGCATATAGGGTTGATCCACTCCTGCAACCTCAACTACCCAAAAATGGCTCTACCTTCAAATACCAAGAAAAATTGGATTTAAAAATCAATATTAAAGATGCTTTATAAGAGTGTGAGGGACACAATATTTGAGGAGCAACCTAAATTGTAATCTAAAGATGAGAAAGCTGGCAAAAATGGAAGTGACAGGAATTTTATAATAAATAAAGTGAAGAAGGTCAAATAATGTCACATAATTTAGTTAACTCAGAAAAATGGAAATATTTATAACCACATACTCCACCCACCCTTTCTTGTCCCCACCTCTTTCCCATGCTTCACTTCTTCCAAACATATTTTTATAGAATAAGGAGCACAAAATTCCATGCTGGGAAAAATGATCCAGCAGAAATCTTTATGGCAGCTCATGATAAATCTGAGGTTAGAAACATATGACTTATTTTTAATGAGGCTATGCTACATTTGCTGTTGTGATCTTATTTTAGAAATCAAATTCCAACCCAGGAATCCTCACCCTGGGATTTCAAGGTAAATTTCCCCAAAAACCAATATGCATCGGTACTTCTGTGGAAAAAGCAACCAAAGTTTTTATCAAATTCTCAAAGAATTTCAAGATCTGAAAGATGATAAAGTACAGTGGAGAACAGGCCTAAAATGATTCAGGCTCTCGTGGAACTTCCATTCCTCAGTATGGATGTGGGGGGGAAAATGGAACAGACTAGGTGTAGGTGGTTATCAATTCTGTTTTCAAGCAGCCAAGAAACAGCAAAGATCAGCAATGAGATCACCAAATATATACCTTCAAAAAGGGTATGGATGACAGATGAAAGATTCAGAGAAAATTTCAGCTGTCAGATAGAGATCCAACAGAATATCAGTCTCACCCCTGTCCTACCAAAAGCAGGAAATGCATAAAGGGGAAAGTTGGATGAATGCTTCACCTAAATACTTTTGTGATCCACAAGTGTGTTTCCCAGGGTAGACACTCGCTTCAATTATCTACCAAGTTCTATGACCAGGACCAGGGGTAGTAAACAAAGGCTACTCAAAAGACACAGGACAATGATTCCAATAAAAAGATAACCCTTACATATGTGAAAAGAATATATGTGTATAATTGGGGGGGGGGTATTCTCTTGCAAAAATGTCTCATTATTAAAATACTCTTAGGACATATCTTACTCTGCCATTATGAATGTGCCTTAGACTAGGCAGACCACTCTACAGCCATACACTAAAAATCATCCTAAAAGAACTCACTACTTCTATCTAGTTGTGGAGTTTTTAAACAGATACCTTAAGTCATTAGTGAGAATTGTCTAATCAGTTGTAATTATGTAATCTGAAGCTCTTGAAGATACTTTTTTATGGAGCAATTGTTTGATTCGAGAAAAAAGAAAAACAGTGTATGAAGGAAGCAAAAATTATTGAAAAGAAAGAAAATTATTGTATAAAGAGTTTAGAATTTACAAAACAGACAATCTCTTCTGCAATTGACAGGTGGGCTCCTGTCAGATGTTTGAAATACAATTAACTTCTATGGGCCACTAAGATAGAAATAAAATGAACAACTATAAATACATAAAGAAGTATAAATGACTATTATTTCAGATTATTTGTTTTCTTGCCCCCCAAAAACCTGTTCCTCACTGCAGTACCCACAGATACTGAGCCAGCAGTATATTCCAAGGCATGTGTAAATGTGTTAAACATGGGTCAAACAATACCCATTATATAAGAAGCTAAATTTAATAAGTGTTCTCTGCAATGTTTCAAAGCATTCCCAAACCAGGTAATATCACCTAACAAAATCATCCTTTTTCTTCAAAGAATATATATCTTTTCTTTGCAGAAAAGATTACAATACTCAGTTAAAGGCATGAAATGGTTTACATGTTTCCTCCTGATATTTGGGGGAGAAAAATCTGAAGCAGTAAATTCATACATCTATTCCTTACATTCATATGAGGAGCATTTATTCTGATCTCTAATGGACCAGACAGACCTTCTAGGTGCTATCAAGCACAGGACTATGAAGACAGAAAACATTCCTGCAGCTGCTATTCTAGTGAAGAGGAGCAAATAGGACACATAAGATGACAGCCAGTGTTCTTGAATTTACCTGAATGCTTAATGTTTCCCTAAGAAAATATATGGGTAATCCCATAGAGTTCTCCACGCCTATAAAGTGAACAAACTACCTCTGTCAAAAACAACCAGGAAATCAAGCAGAAGAGTCAAAGGCCTGGCTTCATACTTAGCAAAATAATACAGTGCAAGAGAACGGTTACAGGCTAAGGAAATAGGAGAGCTGAATTGCAATCTCTGCTCTGCCATTAAATACAATAAAACAAAATTGAAGAAGAAAAAAAAAACTCCAAATAATCAAACTGTCCTTAAAATATAGTTTTTAAATCATCTAATTTTTAATTTATGCTAAATAAAAATTATTTAATGCTATTTACACAGCATCAGTGATAGCAGTTAATAGCAGTACAATGGTAATATTGCACTTGTTAAGTGGAAAAAGTTCACATTTTAAGATGTAAAGCCAGGACCAGATAAAAAGAGGCCATGAGTGATATTCCATCTGTTTCTTTGCTAAATATCGAAATTAAAATCAATTATTGCTAAAATGCCTTCGGGTGCTAATATTCCACTGAAATAAACGGAAAGGGCTGGTTTCACTAAAAATATGATCTGGCCAGAAAATCAAAATAACCCTCACAATAGTGGCCAGTGGTCAGCAGAAGGGAAGCAGCAATGCGAATTAAAGTTTAAGAAGTGATAAGAGAGCTGAGGGATTATAGAGCTCAGTGGCAAACTTTGCACTTAACATATATAATGCCCTGGATTCCATCCTCAACAAAACACACACACACACACACACACACACACAAAACCAAGAGTTCTAGGCTAAAGCAGAGACATATACAAAGAGTATATGTAAGGTTCCTCAAACAGAAAACAAGTGACAAAACAGCCTGAAGAGGAGGCCTCTCAATGGGCTGGGGATGTGGCTCAAGCGGTAGCGGGCTCGCCTGGCATGCGTGCAGCCCGGGTTCGATCCTCAGCACCACATACAAACAAAGATGTTGTGTCCGCCGATAATTAAAAAATAAATATAAAAAAAATTTAAAAAAAAAATAAAAAAGAGGAGGCCTCTCAAAATGTTAGGGCTGGGGCTCAGGAGTAGTGCACTTGCTTGGCATGTGTGAGGCACTAGGTTTGAGTCTCAGTACTGCATATAAATAAAATAAAGGTTTAACAATGACTAAAAAAATATTTTTTAAAATATGGAGTACTAGATTTTTTCCTGAGGCTTAATTTTATTTCAAACAACCAAGTCCTCTCAAATTTTATCATTTGCAGACCCTTTAATGGACATATGGTCTTCATGAAAACCACCAATTTCAAGAGTGATGTTATCCCAATTTTGGTCACATAAATAAAATTTTATTAAAATTATTATTTTTTTAAACTGTTGTGTATTAGTGACAGGAATGATGTGTATCTATCCCAGGGTTTTAATACACAGCCTGGAGGCAGACAACTTGGATTATAAATTTTGTATCTATGAAGCTTGTTTTTCTCACTCCATTCTTCTAAATTAGAAGCTCTTCTCAGACACAGGTCACCAGCTAAAACAGCAAGCATTTGATCACTGTCAGATAATCCCAGATGAATGAATGAAAAAAGAGATTTCAAAATTATGGAAATTGTACACTAAATATCTAAGGAACACACTAAAACTGAAAATTAATATTTCAATTAGGGAAATTATAGGGATCAGATTCTGATCCTTGATTTAATTAAGCACTAGGAGCTATTCATATCCCACTGCAGTATTTAGATGCTTTTAAAAAATATGTCCAGCCATTTCATCAACTTTGCCCTCCAATAAATTAAAATTATCAAAGCTTAGTAAAGTGGAAACACTTTATACCAATCCCAGTATCATAATCTAAATGTTAAAGAACTTCTATTTTCACTCAGAAATCATACTGTCAACTTTTCCAGGGAATTATATATTCAGTTAAACCATTCCCCTTTCACAAATTTATGAAAGAATGGAAATAGCTTTATTGGAATTAACTGGGAGATATAGATGAGGTCAAAATATAATATCTTTACTCATGTCAAAGATTCATGTGGACATCTTTCTCCAAATAGGCAGTGTACAGAAGTCTCTTAATCTCCTGCCACACATTTTTCCATTTAGCATATTGAAAAATGAATATCCAGAGATGAAAATTTTAAATTTATTGTTTTCACTATTCCCTTCCATACTGAATTAAAATTAAAAAGCATATTAAATTATTTCAGCAATTCTAAAACTCCACTGAGTATAAAAAGGAAAGAGGTCTAGCAATTTTAATTATAAAACACCATGGATTAAAAATGCATCCCAATTTCATAGATGTTCAGGTGCAAAAAAGGGGTCAAGTGGTGGTTTTAAAGCAAATGAAGCTGTTCCCCATAAAAATACAACTGTAGTCTGTCAGTACTGATTTCAACACACGTTTTCCATCTATATATCACAGTTCACAATATTAACTGTTAAATAAAACCTCTTCTCTTGAATCATGGATTTTCCATAATGAGTAAAAAACAAAATAACAACAAAAAATAAGTAGCACTTCTCCTTCAAATAAGAATAACATATATACTTAGAAAGACCAAGTATGAGTCTGAATATTTAGTAATGTGTGCATTTGGTGGTGCTTTTACATACTGCATAAGATTTATTAGGCACTATTATTCAACAGTCATTCTGTAAAAGAAACAACATAGATACTCTGCTTTCTCTCCAAACAAAATATCTGTCATTAACTTTGTAGCTGGTTTAACAAGAGTCTCTGCAACAGTGTGATCTGTACTTGTTCATGCAAAAAGAAAAGCGACTTTGAATGATGCCACAGGTAGTGGGATTTTTGCCCATCCTTGGAGAAATAATCCTCTGGAAAACACAAAATGTTTTACTTTACATATGACTTAGAAAAACTTTCTTGATTACACAACTATTGTTGCAGTTTACTTTTAAATCATATAAATATTTCAATGGTAGTATGCTACTACTTGACAAAGTTTCCTAAATTGCCAAAAGCCTGGAGACCACAGGCAAGTGACCCAAGAAGCCAATAAAACCTGTGTTCAGACATGTCATTGTAATTCCTATTCACACTTATTTGTGTAAATCATCACATCTCTAGATTCTCATTGCCAGCAGATAATAGATCAACATTAGAGGGGTAGGGTTCTCAACACAGGCACTAGTAACATTTTGAGTGGGATAATACATTGTAGGAGAGCTGTTCTGTGTACTGTAGGATGTTTCACATCTTTACCCTCTAGATGCAAATAGAACACACACTTCCCCTCAGGTTGTAACAGTCAAAAACGTCTCCAAATAGCACTCAAAATTCCCTAGAGAGCAAATGCCAATTTCTATGAAAACCCTGACTTAGTTACTAAAATTCAACTGTTGCGTATTAATGTATGCAACAGGTGTAGAAATGTTAACTGAAATTATCCATTAACTTGAATAATACCCAACACAAACTGATCAATTCACTATCCTGTACAGTATACAGACAACCTTTAAGAATTTAATAATTATTAAGAATGCAAAAAAAAAAAAAACTCCTAGGAAAATCATAATCCTGTACTTCAGTATATAAGTATATAGAATATGATTGTTTCAACATCTTTATCCTTTTCCTCTGAAAACATCAAAATTTGAGGGAGAAGGTAAAAGTTAATTTTTTTAAAAAATTGTTTAACTGCCATTTTAAACAGTAAGCAACACTGTTAATCAGAATGTGATACATACAGGCCAAGAAGATGCAGGATTTTTTAAATGGTTAGATAAACTAACTACAAATACATAGTACAGTTAAGATCGTGAATTGGTGGCTAACTGTAACACCAAACTTACTATAACTTACTATTAGAGAAGGGAAAGGAGGTCCCTTCACAAGTCTGAAAAAATACAGCAGTACTAATATAAACAGCATGCTAGAGGGAGGCTAGGAATGTGTTGCTCATCTTGCAGGTGTTGGCTTAAAAGTCTCTCTCTCGCTCTTTTTTTTTTTTCTGGAAACTTTCCCAATTTGCTAAGTCCAGGTTAAATACCTCTACTTTGTGTACCATATTTCTATTTTTATAAGATCTCCCCACTATTTTATAATTGCCTTGCTTGGCTTACATTTTCCCAAATAACCCACAATGCCCTCAGTACCAAGTAGACGTTGCCTAGTAACAGTGTGTGGTTGAGTAAAATCCTGCTTTCCTTATGGTATACAAAGGTAATAACACAAATGTACACAGATAAGAACACAGAAGAAAAAAAATCATTAAGACAATCTAAAGTACTGCAAAGACCCAAGTTTCTGGGAGTATCAATGAGTATTACATATAGAACTGTCTCTAGAAAGCTGAATCAACATTTTACAGCTAATTTTTACTTGTCTTTTTCAGAAAAAAAAATTACTATATTAAAAAAATGTTTTATATTATGTCTAAATCCAGAATTGTGGTACAGTGAGCTTATTCAAATATGCAGTTCACAATTCAATACTGTCTGCAATTAAATAAATACGAACTAAAACAAAAATGTAATTTTTACTACAAAAATGTACAGCTTACTGAAGGAGAAAGCTCCAAGATGGTTAAGATATGTTTAACTGCAGAGTGACATATATGTTCCAGTGATTCTGGGTCCCAGTTTATTCTTGTCATCCTAATGTCCATTATTTAGCATCTGTCTGGGATTAAAGTAATCTTTTTCTGTGATAAATTATATGATCATAGTTAAGTGACACTCTCATATACTGAGAACAACAAGCCATAAAGAAAAAGTTGGCATTAATAATAGCTTCCATTTACCATGTATTATATTTCAATCAATAATCAGATAGTTCCCCTATTTCATATGTAAAATGGGAATTAGTTTCTCCAATTGTCACATGAATATAATAAAAAAACAACAAACACAACTAAAGATTAGACTTTCCCAGTTACCAAGCCTAGGTGCTTTTCAATATACCAGAAAAGTGTTCACATCCTGTAACTCTGATTGCTTTGATAGAAATTTTTTTTTCAAACGGTCATTAAAAATTATGTATAGGGGTGAGGGAGCTTGGTGTTAGAGGGCATGCTTAGTACACACAAGGCCCTGAGTTAAAGCCTCAGCACACACATAAACAAAAATTGCTTATAATAATAAAAATATTAGAAAATTACCTAATTTCTAATGATAGGAAGATATTCAGTAAACCGTGATACCTTCATGTCTTCAAGAATTCACAGTACAGCTTTAAAAGTGATGGTGAAGATCATTCAATAACAACAATGTATAATTTAATGTGAAACATAAACAAAAGGTAAAACACTCTAAAACTTAAAGTATATTTTTAAAGTTAAGAGGGAAATACACCAACCTAATAAAAATCATGTTAAAGATGATACAAAATGAATTATTTTCCTTGTTTCTAAATTCTCTGAAATATTTTTCCAATAATTTTATCATTCAAAAGCATATTTAAAAATGATAAATTAGCAAAGGCTAAAAGTTTAAACAGTACATTCTGTTCTCTAATTTATAACAAAATTCACATGCTCACAAAAGAGATAGTTAAGTTTAAAGATACAGATAAGATAGGGAGAGAAAAAGCAAAACTCAAGAATTTGAGTTCAGTAACAGAAGTATTTCAAGAGGTAAACCAGATGTTCTATGAATTGCAGAAGAGGGTCCAGGAGACAGAAATTCATAATGTCAAAGGCTATATTTAGATTGAAGAGCATAAAAGTAGGGTCCATCTAATACAGAGCTGTCCATTACACTGAAAGGATCAAGCTACACTACACTTTAATGAAAACTCAATCAGTTGAAGGATGCTGAGCGTAAGAAAGTACTATCAAGACGAGAAGACTGCTTCCTCAACCACTTTACTAGGAAACGGAAGGAAAGTCTGGCGATTAGGTCAGAAGAAGTTGGCATAGAGATCAGAGCATAATTTAAATGAACATTATCTCATCTGAGATACTAAAAAGTTACTAACAGTGACGAGCACATATC
This sequence comes from Marmota flaviventris, assembly GCF_047511675.1. Classification (NCBI taxonomy): domain Eukaryota; kingdom Metazoa; phylum Chordata; class Mammalia; order Rodentia; family Sciuridae; genus Marmota; species Marmota flaviventris. The sequence continues at coordinate 22,644,138 of NC_092512.1, read as the reverse complement.
CATTTTATTTATTTATTTGTTTGTTTGTTTGTTTGCTGACGCTATCAAGTCTTCTTTCCAAGCATCTCTCTTCTACTTTACTTTTATACAGATCAGGCAATGTTATAGACACTCCCTCTGAATTCTCAAAACCAGATGAACTCTTTAAGATATTTTAAGATATTCCCAACCTAACAAAAGAGGTGAAAGACTTATACAATGAAAACTACAGAACCCTAAAGAGAGAAATAGAAGAAGATCTTAGAAGATGGAAAAATATACCCTGTTCATGGATAGGCAGAACTAACATCATCAAAATGGCGATATTACCAAAAATTCTCTATAGGTTTAATGCAATGCCAATCAAAATCCCAACGGCATTTCTTGTAGAAATAGAGAAAGCAATCATGAAATTCATATGGAAAAATAAAAGACCCAGAATAGCAAAAACAATGCTAAGCAGGAAGTGTGAATCAGGCGGTATAGCGATACCAGACTTCAAACTATACTACAGAGCAATAGTAACAAAAACAGCATGGTACTGGTACCAAAACAGGCGGGTGGACCAATGGTACAGAATAGAGGACACAGAAACCAATCCACAAAACTACAACTATCTTATATTTGATAAAGGGGCTAAAAGCATGCAATGGAGGAAGGATAGCATCTTCAACAAATGGTGCTGGGAAAACTGGAAATCCATATGCAACAAAATGAAACTGAATCCCTTTCTCTCGCCATGCACAAAAGTGAATTCAAAATGGATCAAGGAGCTTGATATCAAATCAGAGACACGCCGTCTGATAGAAGAAAAAGTTGGCTATGATCTACATACTGTGGGGTCGGGCTCCAAATTCCTCAATAGGACACCCATAGCACAAAAGTTAATAACTAGAATCAACAAATGGGACTTACTCAAACTAAAAAGTTTTTTCTCAGCAAAAGATACAATAAGAGAGGTAAATAGAGAGCCTACATCCTGGGAACAAATCTTTACTCCTCACACTTCAGATAGAGCCCTAATATCCAGAGTATACAAAGAACTCAAAAAATTAGACAATAAGAGAACAAACAACCCAATCAACAAATGGGCCAAGGACCTGAACAGACACTTCTCAGAGGAGGACATAAAATCAATCAACAAGTACATGAAAAAATGCTCACCATCTCTAGCAGTCAGAGAAATGCAAATCAAAACCACCCTAAGATACCATCTCACTCCAGTAAGATTGGCAGCCATTATGAAGTCAAACAACAACAAGTGCTGGCGAGGATGTGGGGAAAAGGGTACACTTGTACATTGCTGGTGGGACTGCAAATTGGTGCAGCCAATTTGGAAAGCAGTATGGAGATTTCTTGGAAAGCTGGGAATGGAGCCACCATTTGACCCAGCTATTCCCCTTCTCGGTCTATTCCCTAAAGACCTAAAAAGAGCATGCTACAGGGACACTGCTACATCGATGTTCATAGCAGCACAATTCACAATAGCTAGACTGTGGAACCAACCTAGATGCCCTTCAATGGATGAATGGATAAAAAAAATGTGGCATTTATACACAATGGAGTATTACTCTGCATTAAAAAATGACAAAATCATAGAATTTACAGGGAAATGGATGGCATTAGAGCAGATTATGCTAAGTGAAGCTAGCCAATCCCTAAAAAACAAATGCCAAATGTCTTCTTTGATATAAGGAGAGTAACTAAGAACAGAGTAGGGTCGAAGAGCATGAGAAGAAGATTAACATTAAACAGGGATGAGAGGTGGGAGGGAAAGGGAGAGAGAAGGGAAAATGCATGGAAATGGAAGGAGACCCTCAGAGTTATACAAAAGTACATACAAGAGGAAGTGAGGGGAAGGGGAAAAATAATACAAGGGGGACAAACGAATGTCAGTAGAGGGGGCAGAGAGAGAAGAGGGGAGGGGAGGGGAGGGGAGGGGGGATAGTAGAGGATAGGAAAGGCAGCAGAATACAACAGACACTAGTATGGCAATATGTAAATCGATGGATGTGTAACTGATGTGATTCTGCAATCTGTATATGGGGTAAAAATGGGAGCTCATAACCCACTTGAATCAAATTGTGAAATATGATATATCAAGAACTATGTAATGTTTTGAACAGCCAACAATAAAAAATTTAAAACCAAAACCAAAACAACAACAACAAGAAAAACCCACAAAAAACAAACAACAACAACAAAAAACCCAAAACACTGTCTCCTGTGAGACAAGTGAAATAAGATGTCAAAGTAGGCAAAAAAATACATGGGATACAGCAGCAAGCAAGGCCCAATGTTGAAAATATTAGTTTATGATTAGGTTGAAAGTGAAAAAATAGTAGTGTATGAGATGGATGGTAGGGAGAGTAAAGAGTTTAAAAAAAAAAAAAAAAGACAGCCTAGTTCAGGAATCAAAGGGATTTAAATATTTAACCATTGGATAGAGAAAGAATCTAGACAGGCTGAAGAGGAAGAGGGAAAACTGGAACAATGCTGAGTTACAGAGGGCTGAAGAGTGTTTTAAGAAGAAGGGTGTTGTTAGTTATGATGAAACTTGACTGGTTAAGAAAAACGAGAGGGAGTTCATAACCCACTTGAATCTAATGTATGAAATATGATATGTCAAGAGCTTTGTAATGTTTTGAACAATCAATAAAAATAAATAAATTAATTAAAAAAAAAAAAAAAGATATTCCTACCTCCAGAGGCTGACTAGTTCCAGTTTCCTCACAAAACACTTTCCAGGTCTGTATCACATTTTCAGAAGGTAAGAGATACGTACCCTGGTTAAATTACTTATGGTAGATAAAAAAGTTAGAAAAAAAAATTGTTCCAAGTTTGGTCTGTGAGTTATTAAATTTACCTTTCCTATGGAATTAAAATGGGAGTTTATTAAGGATATATGGAACAGCATGAAGACACTTGGAGCAGGAAATGTTCAGTTTCTTGGGGGCAAAAGTCTTACCTTCCAATTAATTGCCTTTTATTTCAATTCAACAAACTAATCAAGAGAACATATAAAATGAAACGTTTAATGTGTGGTTTGCCATGGTTGTGACCCATGAACTTTTTGCATAGAGTACTCTGCTTAAATGATAATCATCTGATACTAAATTATGACTAGTATATTAAGTGCCTGTGCAGAGAAAATCAGTTAAACTTCCATGAATGTTAAAGGTCAAAACTTTCAGAGTTCCTACCACCTAGTAAACAATAATATTTAATAGATGGCAACATAAAGTACAAATTTCAGTAGACATCTGCTCTTCTATCAGCAATAATGGTTAATAAAGCCACATCTCACACATTAAGCAGAATGACTCTTCATTGTTGTTATGTCATATATATTGAGTTGATTTCCTTAGTACAGTTAGAAACTAATCTATTTCATTTCTATTTATTCCAATTTTGCACTTTACTTGTGCATTAATCTACTTGGGCTACCATAAAAAAATACCATAGACTGGATGCCATAAACAACAGAAATTTTTGCTATTTATTTTTTAAAAACAAACAAACAAACAACAGAAATTTATTTTCTTACAGTCTGGAACCTGGGAAGTCTAACATCTAAGTGCTAGCCAATTAGGTTCTCGTGAGGGACTCTTCCTGGCTCGCAGGTGGCTGTCTTCAGAGGACAAGAAATACCTAGCTCTCTGAATCTTCTTCTTATAAGAACATTAATCCGGGGCTGGAGCTGTGGCTCAGCAGCACAGCACTCGCCTAGCATGTGGGAGGCCCTGGGTTCGATCCTCAGCACCACATAAAAATAAATAAATAAAATAAAACTATTAAAAAAAAAAAATAAGAACATTAATCCTATCAGATGATGGCACAATCCTCATGACCATAATGACCTCCCAAAGGCACACTTCCAGATACCATCACATTGGAGGTCAGGACTTTTGACATATGAATTTTGGAGGAATATAAACATTCAGTCCATAACAACTTGTATTTAAATTTCTCTGTTAGTGACTATATGTGTGCATGGTGATGAATGACAGAAAAGTAAATGTTTTATTTAAATAATAAAAAATCCTGAATAAAAAAAGATGTTCCTAGAAAAAGACTATATAAAAAAACAATACCAAGCTGGGCAAAGTAAAAACATAACTGCTGGTCATCATATAGATGCTGTTTTGTAAATGCTAAAAGGTCACATATGCACTTAGTGATTTATATAACCTGAGCAGGTTACATCATAAAAATGATTAATAATAGCCTATGTTTATTCTTGATTTACTTTGACTAAAAGTAACAGAAACCTTACTTACATTTATGTTAATACTCCCAACAGTTTAAATTGGCCTTACAGTTGCTATCCCCATTTTCTAGATGAGGAAAGTCTAAGAACTGCCCGTTATAAAAGTACAGTTTTAAAATACAGAGTTTAGAAAGAAGCATGGTGGTGCATGCCTGCAATCCTAGATACTCTGGAGGCTGAGGCTGAAGATCAAAGTTCCAGACCAGTCTCAACAATTTAGCAAGACCCTGTCTCAAAAAAAATAAAAAGGATTAGGGATGTGATAAAAAGTTCCCTAGGGTGAATCCCCAATATTTTTTAAAAAGAAAGAAGAAAAAAAAGAAAGCTGGGGATATAGCTGATTATGTCCACTATCAAATTCTTTTAGTTGGAGTCCCTTCTAAAGTAGAGATTTAGAATGTACAAAATTTTAAAGCAATATTTCTAAAAGAACAGACACCGCAATTATGTCTTTTCTAATGTGAGCTTTAAAATATCCTTGCAGCTAATCTATTCCTATTATTCCAAAGAACCAAGGTGTTACATTTCTGTTTAGCTACTACTGTTGTTTTTACAAAACAGCACTTCTTATTAAAACTGCTAGGCCATTACTGATGGAAGGAAAAAAAGAATTTGGGACATCACGAAATCTTTTCCAGGCTCAGAATTATGACCAGTGCTAAAATTGAAAAATTGAAGGAAATAGATAAGAAAATAATTCTTTTGAACTATAAGCATACACTATAGGAAATATGCATAGCATGAAAACAACACAGCATTTTACAGTGTTTATAACAACATCCTGCAGATGTTATGATTAAGATATCCACAATTTGTTCAATTATGAAACGTTTTAAATTATCAAATTAACAAGAAACTCATTATCTGTTTCCAATGCTTTTTTTGGAAGGAGTGTGTAAATCATAAATATTAGCTCAACAGTCAACAAAGAATGCTACTTCGCTGCTTCATTAAAGGCACCTCCTGAAATATTTTTTTTTCTGAATTTTTGTATACAAAACATAGATGCAATATCAATTAGAAAACTATTTATAAAATGTAGCTGCAGCACAGCTTATTTGATGTCACATAAATCACTCAATCTTTCAGCAATAAAAGACTGTGGTCTCTTCACTCCCTTATCTGCTTAAAATAAACTTTGAGTTCTGATTTCTTATAGTGTCTGATATAAGAAACTAACCAGGAGGTTGCCTTGAAGGGAAATGGAACATCTGGTGAAATAAGCAATGTGCTCAGGATTATATCTCCATGCGAAGCAATAAAAGCAAAATGGAATTAAAAAGTACTAAGAAGCATGTTCTTCAGCCACAGAGTACTTTCTTTTTCTCAGCAATGTGCTAACAACTGAGCCTCACAAAGTACTTGGAGAAATATTTCTTGTAAGTATACACTTCAGTTCAAAACACGTAGCTGTTCAATACTCTGCTCCTACCATGTGATTGCTGATTGCATCCCTCCCCCCAGTATAACAACCAAGGCATTAATCAAGACAGGATGTGTGCTATTTCTTGTCTGTGATTCATCAATCTATTCTGCTTTTTTTTTCCAACTCACCGATTAAAAAAAAAAAAAAATTGGATTTGAAGATATAGGAAAGGAAAACTGAGAAAGTCCAGATGAGCAGAAGAGATGGCATTTTTAAGAAGGCATACCAAGCTCAGCAGCTTTTCTCCTCCATTTACGTTTAACTTTCAATTTTCTGCCATAAACAGCAACACCAAAATTCTATGCTTACTTCAGTATAAATTGCCTTACAGTTGTGACACTTTTAAAAGCCCCTACTGTGCCATGAATGGTTCCCAAACAAGGAAAGATCTGCACAGCAGGAGAAGAACCCACTTAAGATTTTCTTACAGCTGTGAAGAATCAGTCTCCTGAAGTAACAGAAATCAACTACAAACTGAAGTGTTTAGAAATAAAATATTTCCATCACTTCACACTATCAGCTACTAAAATTAGTACCCATAAGAAATTTTAATACACTAAATTTCACTGACAGTAGAAGAGAGAACACAGTTACTAATCCCACTATTAAGCATCAATGAAAAAGAAAATGAATATTTCAGCCTCTTCAATACTGGACCAAGCCAGTAATCACAAAAGCTTTAGAGAAGAGTTTATAAAAAATTTATGAAAACATCACTACTTTAAAAAGTACAAAAGCATTTAGCATCTTATATTATGAATTTATGTCAATGTCAACGATTAGCACCATGAAGTAAATTTTGTGTACTGAGGTAGTTTTGTGAGTGGGTCTCTCTCTACACTTGCTAAGCAGAAAAGGTAACAAAGTCTAAAAATTTTGGATGTAAAAGACAGGGGACCAACTAAGTTTAAGTCATCCCTTCAAAAACAACAGGAGGAGGAGTATGTGAAAAGATATTCAAAAGCTACTTAAAAGTCAATCCCAACTCCAGTTCTAGATGACTTCAGCCAGTATTTTCTGAGTACCTATCTGTTTCTACATAATATGGTAAAAAAAAAAAACTAACAGCCAGTCTTGAAATAAGACACAATCCTTGCTTTTAAGCAGTTCACAACAGGTAAGAAAATCACATAAATAAACAATACCAGGTGAAAAATTCAACAGACACAGAGTACAGAATTAATGCAAAGGGGACTGTGGAGGCAGTAGCATAGGAAAGCCTTCTCAGAGGAAATGATGCCTGTGCTAGGTTTTGAAACATGGCTAAGAGTGTGTCAGGCAGAATACCAGAGTGGTATTACAACAGAACTCCAGTGTTTTTCATTATTGAGCAAAGGCATGAAAATGTATGTGTGTTGCAGGGGAGGGGAATCAGGGTAATCTTTAAACAATCTCATAATGTGAAATGTGTACAAGAGAAAGAACAAGAAATACGACTGGGCAGGAATGCCTAGGTCTCAAAGAGACCTAGGCCTCAGAGACTTGGACTTCACTGTGCAAGAGAGGAGTTTTAAAATTGGAGAATGATGCTTAAACTTCTGTTTTAAAACATCACTTTGGAGTGAAAGCTGGAGGAGGCGTGGACAAGAAAATGTATTAAGAGGCCATTGCAATAATTCAGGCAATAATAAAAGCCTAAAATAGGTAAGGTGGTCAGGCTGAATGAAGAGTTATCAAGAAAATTAGACTATGCTCAATGCTCAACAATTTTACATGTAACTTTTAAAGGGGCTCATTCAAAAATAAGTAGGCCATCAGAAAAGCATGAAAATTTCAGAAGGCATTTTAGGCTGCAAGCAGTATTAAGGAATACATACAAAATAATTTCAATCACTAAGAATCAATAAAATTTACAGATTTAAGAAAATGGCTGTAAGTCTACATCATAACTGCCCCCAACTGTGAAGTTCCAGCAAACAAGAAAACAATCATAATTTGGTATCATAAAATTCACAAATCAACAGTTCAACCTGAAAGTTTTCAAATACAATTAATACAATTTATAATTGCATTGTTGTTACTGCAACACCTAAAGACAAATAAATGTACAAAACATAGTTCTATTACATGTTTTATGAAATGCTACTTGTTTATTCATTCACTCATTCATTTCTTAAACTATAAGACCCAGGAGACATTAACTTGAGGTATTTTTTTTAAATAGGGTTTTAAAATTCTATCATTTCCAAAATGTTTCTTCTATGGCTGCTTTCATTTCTGGAACAATTTTCACATCTACTAAAAAGTCACCTAATTAAGCAAAAATACTAACAATAAGGTTTGATAAGTTATTTATGTACACCATGATTCCTTTTTAAGATACTTCTTAGGGAAACTCAGTCACAAAAGCAATCATTCATTCATATAAACAACCTAAAAGGTCCAAGACACCAATCTAGGATAAATCAGTTCTATGACCTGTAAATACCTGTAATACAAGGTAAGGATAAAATCAAAATTTTAGAAAGTCAATAGACATATTCTGACCACAGTGAAATACAAAACAACAGTGTTACTGTCAATGCAAAGAAATAAAATATAAAAATGAATACCATACTCACGAGCCCAATTTATTCACAATTTCTCTCACTTATAATATTCACATTAGTGGGAAAAACTAAAGAAATATTTGAATTTCAAGGGAAATTTTCAAAAAAAAAAAAAAGCAAATCAACAAGTAACTACTGAAAACTTACCACAAGCTGGACAGTACAAAAATGCAAAAAATACTCACATAATAGCTTTAAATACAGAATGATGTCTAATCTACATGGTATTTATAACTTATGCATGGGTTGTAAAATGGCCAACAGCGTAAGGCAATTTCAGGTTACTAGTATTTGTTCATATACTGAGCTTTTAAAAATCTAGAAATTGCACATCAAAAGTGGGAACCATCCAAATGACCATTGAGGGTAAAAGGAAAAATGTGATATATTCATATAAAAGAATAAAGCAATAAAAAAAAATGAATAGAAAGGATGAGCCTCACAAACATAAGAGTTTAAGAAAAGAACATACAAAAGATACAGTGTCATTGCATTTATAAAGTTCAAAAAAAATTCAAATTCACAATGTATGTAAACCCAGCTAGTAGAACTAAAAAAGGATTAAGCTTCATAAAAGTAAAAATAGTAGTTAGTTCTAAAGGGGGAGGGGGTTGTGATCAGGCAGGAACCACTCAGGAAGATTCTGTGATACTATTCATGTTCTTTTTTTTGACCACAGAAATGGTTCTGTAGATGTTTATAACTATTCATTAAGCTGTACATTTGTTTTATGTACTTCTCCTATCAATATCTTTTGCAATTAAAATATTTGTAAATTGAATATGGAAAGTTATATTTTTAAATGATGCGAAGATCTCAAACTTAATAAAGTATCCCAACATTTCTTTAAAAATGTGTAAATGGTACAGTTGCTTTCGATGACAGTCTGGCAGTTACTCAATTACATGTAGACTAACAATATGACCCAGTGATTTCATTCTAGAAATATACTCAAGAGAAATTAAAACATGATGTCCACACAATCTTTCATACAAATGTTTATTGCCGCCTTATTTACAATAGTCAAATATCCATCACCTGATGAGCAAACTGTAACACATACCTATAATGGAATACTACTTGGCCATAACAAGGAATAAAGCTATGGTACAAGATCAATGAAACATTATGTTTAGGGAAATAAGCCTGACACAAAAGGAAAACTATTGTATGATTCCACTTACGTGAGATACTTGGAAAAGACCAATTCATAGACACAGAAAATAGATCTGAGGTTACTAAGGGCTGGAAGGGACAAGAGAATGAGATGTTGCTTAATAACCAGTTTCTGTTTTGGATAGTGAGAAAGTTTTAGATAGTGGTGATGACTGTACAACATTGTGGATATAATAATGTCTCCTAATCACTTTTATTAACTGTAAATAATTTATCAGAACAAAAATGTACATAAAATAAATGGACATTGATATGTACTATTGTACACAGGAACTACCATTTGACCTAGCTGTCCCACTCCTCTATATTCAAAGGACTAAAAATCAGCATACTATAATAACACAGTGACATCGATGTTCATATCAGCTCAATTCACAATAGCTAAACTGTGGAAGCAATCTAGATGCCCCTCAATAGATAAATGGATAAAGAAACTGTGGTATATATACTCAATGGAATATTACTCAGCATTAAAAGAGAATGAAATTATGGCATTTGCAGGTAAATGGACGGACTTAGAGAATATCATGCTAAGCGAAGTAAAGCCAATCCCAAAAAAACCAAAGGCCAATGTTCTCTCTATTAAGTGGATGCTAATCCATAACAAGGAGCAGGGAGGCATGGGAAAAATGGAGGAACTGTGATTGGGCAAAAGGGAGAAGGGTGGGAGGGCATGAGGGCAGGAAAGATGGTTGAATGAGATGGACATTGTTACCCTAGGTACATGTGACTGCACATATGGTGTGACACTATGTTGTGTACAACCACTGAAATGAAAAGTTGTGCTGCAACTGTGTACAATAAATCAAAATACATTCTGCTGTCATACATACCTAATTAAAATAAATTAATTAAAATAAAATAACATGAACATATCCAAGAACAATCAAGGAATATGACATCTAGTGGCTTCATAATACCATATCTACCCCTCCCACATATGCTGATACATTCTTATCAATAATAATCTTATCACTTAATATCTGTTTAAAATTATTTCTACTTTCGTCACTATTACTAAAAATCGGTCATACCAATCTTTAAAGGAGACCAAGACCCAAATCCTTCTTCATACTGACCCTCAATTTATTTATTTATTTTTCTCTCTTTCTTACTATTCTATTTGCTTTAAGTGAAAGCAAAGAGCAGAAAAACCTCTGCTGTCCACTAGCAATAATTGCAGAAGTAATTGTTCTATTACTGAAAATATGACAGCATAAAGCAATCTGAATGAAAGGCCAATACTATGCAAAGGAAACAGCTCCTCATTTCCTTTATCCTTCCTACCAATAATAACACTTGTTGGAAATAAACTACAAAAAAACCCATAAAGTTTAAAAGTTCTAACAGCTGAAGCAGTCACTAAAAAGACTATACTAGCATACAAAAAGCTTATGAAAGGGAGTACTGGATTTATTAATCCTTTCAGACTGCTATAACATGACTTACACCGGGATCTCATTATAAATGTTTTTCTTATAATTCTCTATGTGTAAGCAAAATGTCTAATATCATTATACACATCAAGTATTCAAATATTAGTTCTGCTCTCTGTACTCGTTTTAAATAAAAATAAGTAAAAACAGGTAGAAAATGCTTTAAGTATATTGTTAAATAAATAAAAAAACATACTACTCTCTTTGTAAACAAACACAACATGAGAGCAAGTATCTCATCTAAGTCCACACTAATTTTCACCCAAATCAGTGATCGTATGTATGTCTCTGAGAGAATGCACTCAACCCTAATGCTTATTATTTAGATAAGCTTTGTTGTTTTTTTAGATCAAAGCATCATTTAGTAGCCCCAGAGGAGATACAGTTTATTACATTACTAAGTTTGAAGCCATTTCCTAATGAGAACAAATGCTGGTTAAACTATTTTGTTTAGAACAACTTTCATTTAGAACAAATTTTATTTAAAGTTGTGTTAGAACAACTTTCATTTTCTGTGTATAAATAACAATCCATTTGTAGACAGCAATCATGATGTACACACACACCACAACTCAAGAAGCTAACAGTGTTTATGGATGACTCCAGTTTAAGACCAAATGTACCTATTAGTTTTGAATTACTCCCTAAGCCCTGCACACCTAGTTGTTCTGAGTGTCCATTCTTTTAGTTGTTTAACACGTACTAAATTATCTTGCCTAATATGCCATATTTTTCAGTTATTTAAATTCTGCTTCAATACACCACCACCAAGATCTGTAAGAAAGGAACCTGAGAAATTCCCTTCTAATCGAAAAAAAAAAAAGGGAAAATATCTAAAGTTTTTATTTTTTAATTAGGAGGAGGAAAGAGGAGGAGAAGGAAGATATACAGAAGTTCCCCTTTATCTGTAAAACACTAAATGGAAAATTCCAGAAATAATCTGTAAGTTTTAAAATTGCATGCTATTCTGAATAGCATGATGAATCTTGTACCACCCCACTCGTCCCACCTGGTACATTATGGCGCCTTTTGCCTGGTATATTCACATTGCATATGCTACTGGTTCATTAGTAAGTTACAGGACTGACTGTTGTGATAGCTGATACATTGTTATAATTGCTTTATTTTATTATTAGTTATTGTGGTTAGTCTCTCACTGTGCCAATTTATAAATGAAACTGCATCAAAGGTATTTACATACAGGATTCAGTACCATCTTGTACCATCTGTGATTTCAGGCATCCCTACTGAGGGTCTTGGAATGTATCACCCAAAGATGATAAGAGACTACTATGTACAAAATTTTGCAAGCACTCTTTAAAGGCTCACTAAAATCCAGCAAGTTTACCACAATTTCAATAATGTAAAATAAACTAACAGAAGGGAGAAAAGAACTATTCAGTTTATAAAGACTTAGCCAATATTCCTCTCAATGGCAAAAAAAAAAAAAAAAGACTATGTTACATATTTTTTCAGGATTTTGATTTTTTATAAAAGCAGCAATATGGTAAAGATCAATTACATATTCTGATATTCAGAAAAGATCATGTAGTCTATTAAGTTCAACTAAAAGTAATTATTGTTTTAAAACTGAACCTAACTGGAACTTAGGCAAAACATTTACAGAATGTTTTGGCACAATAAATGACTAAGACCTAATTAAAACAGGATTCCACATCACAATTAAGGCGTACTCAGAAAAAGTATAATCTGTCCTCCAAAAAAAGAAACCCCATTCCTGTCATTTGCATTATATTTTTATCTTATATTGTGGCACTAAGACATTTATTTAAAAATAACGTGTTCATATGATCATGCTTAATGAATCAAGTCTCTAAGCTAAAATATTAAAATAGTAGTCTGAAGGAAGAAAATCAAACCAGAGTAGCACTGTTTTGGGTACTTACCATGGAGTCAGGAGGCCACTATAAAATCAAGTTTCAGACACATCCCCAGCCAAATTTTCAAAAGCCTGCCTGCACAAAGATATCTGGATACATGCTGACCTTTGGAATAGGGCTTAACTGCAATTCACTAGCTTTGGTTAACCACTTATTAAAACCACTGATCCCCTAGAATTACCTAGAGATTTAGACAATATCCAATCTCTTTCTTACAAGAAATTCTTTTTAAGATTCAATCACAATTCCTAAGGAAAAAATCTTCATATACCATGCAATTTTTAAATTTTGAATATGACCACCATTTTGTAAAATTTTAAGCACATCAAAAAGGCTGTTTGAATAGTTCTCCCAAATAGCAATCCTAATTAGCCCCAAATAAATGTAATTTTATTTGTTCTTCAGTGAGTTGATTTTAACTTTCTTAATATCATATGTGAGACACTGAGGAAACATTAGGCTTTCAACTCATTTATGACTCATTGAGAAATTATCTTTTTAATAAACCCCAAACTCTTCTGACATGAAGCTTAAATTAACTGTATCTTTATATCAATGCCATACTCTTTCTACTCCAGAATAAAATTAGTTTATATGCCAAAGTAACTTCCTACAGAAGATTTCTTAAGGTCCAATCTTTGAATACTCAATAGTTCTCATCCACAAAAGCATACAATTAAGCAAAACTATTTTGTCTTGAGAACATTAACTAAGCTTCTGGCCTTCTGTGACAATAATGCAGCAACATATAAAGAAGTCAAAATGCTAAATTTTGTTGTGTTATGTAACCAAATAGGGCCGAAGTAGAACCAAAAATAAGAGTCAATGTTCAACTTATGGGAAACTACATTTTTAATCTTAAAACTAAGCCTCATTCTGACATTAGAAAATTTCATTTACTTCTTGTTCTTGACTATAAGCGATGGCCTACTAGAACAGTCTTTCTCAAAGTAAGGAGTGCTATTTTTCAAGGCTATTTTTTCTAGAAAAAAAAAGTTTTAATCACTTTTCAAATGGCACCATCCACATAATAATAAATAGAGAATCACAAGGCTGAACTGATAAGTGGATGCTGAATGTGGAGCTGGACAACCTGACAGACTAATTCACTAAGATTTCAACCTTGAGTTGGAAGCAAAAATAAGTCTTACTGTCAAGAGTCCATTGTAGCACAGTTTAAATGGAAATTTACACATATGCTTCACATAAATTTTTATCTTTTGAAGCCCTGATCCCAAGAAAAAGACTCAAAATACTGAAGTTCAATCAACAAACATGAAGTCATTTACACTAAAGACAAACACTAAGCATTAATTTACCAAGGAAACACCATGAAGGTATTACCATCTGAACGGGCCATTGCAAAAATTAATTATTTGATCACAGATAATTTTGAAATAAAAGCAAAAATCATAAAAGCTAAGTGAAAAAATAGTTAACCAACCCAAATGCTTATCAACACCAGTCAGGGCTGGCAAATTTGCTGGCTCTCCTTCTCTGTTCTACTACTTAAACGTTCCTAAGGAAAAGAAAAGGGAATTCATTTCTTTCACCAGTTACCTTCTGAATTAAATTGGAATTGTTGGGATGACCACACCCTAGCCTACATCCAAGCTGTTGCTGCTGCTGCTCCTATTCCTCAAAGCCACTTTAAGATGTGAGACCCACTCCATGATGTCTCATACTTACTTTTACTCCCTTTACCTGGAAACTTCTGGCACAGCCTGTCTCTCTTTCTCTTTTGCGGGGCAGGGTATTGGGGATTGAACCCAGAGGCATTCTAAAACTAGGCTACATCCCCAGCCCTTTTTTATTTTGAGACAGTCTAAGTTGTCCAGAATGACACTGAAGTTGTGATTCTCCTGCCTCACTCTCTCCAAAAGCTGGGATTACACATGGTTGGTTTGTTTCTTTTTCAGGGCCTAAACTTTTTATTTCCTCCTGTTAAATATTATCCTGTTTAAACTAAAGATTCCAAATTTCAACTTGCCCTGATTACTTTTAATTATACAATGCAAATTAGTATATTCAATAAATCTTGATCTTAAAATTTGGTAAGCATAATCTTCATTGATTAATTTAAATTATGCTCTAGGAGAAGACAGACCCTATATATTTTAAAAACCTCCAGGCATACAAGGAACTAATAGCTGTACCCAGTTCTTAACATCTTACCATTCATCAAGTGCTTACTAAAAGGAACCACTGCCTTAATGTTTTATGTGCATTCTTTATTAATCCTCAGAACAATCCTAAAGGATAGAGAGTACTATCATGCTCCAAATCAGATCAGATTAAAATGTACCTTGTGTGTTTAAATCCAGAGCCTATGGCTCCATCACTACACCACAAGACCACTATCATCACTGTTAGGTAGCTATTACTTAAAAATAATTATAACAGTATTTATTTTACCATGACTTTAACAAATAGATCAATTTTTTTAAATCTGATGATTAATTATTCAATAACTAAGATTTTTATATATATTGAATGATACACACACACACACACACACACACACACACACACACATTCAAAATGGGTATAAGTTGAAATTTTCCAATCCTCATAAACCTGCCCCACAAATCACATTAACTGCCTGTCACAAATGCAAATTATCCCTTTACTCACTAGACATTCATTCTAAATTCAAATAATAATTTTTAAAATAGATATGAGCATTATCATGATACTCACAAAAGGACTTCATAGTTGCCCACTATCAATGGTATAAAAGCCAAACTCCTTAACTAAAATGATCACAACTTATATACACCATGTTGTAAGTAAAAGCTAAAAGACTTTGAATATGCCCTGCATCTGTGCCTACCTTTGCTTATGCAATAGCTCCTATTTCCAAACCTTTGTCCACCACAACCTGCTTCTCCACTCAAAGAAATCCTAAACTACTAGGTCAAGTACTTCTTCCTTCATGCTGCCAAACCCCAAGTTTTTACTGTTTAAGATTCTATTCTAGTAAGAGGTGCAAAAGACACAGTGGGCATATCAGGGCAAGGGAGAGAGAGAGGTAGGGCTATTAAAATGGGTACACATAAATTCTTACAAACAAACACACACACACACACACACATTTTCACTTAGGTGAACTATGTTTCAATTTTCCAGCAACTTCTGTGATGAATAAAACACCAGGAATTTGACTCCTCTATGCTCAACAAACTTTTTATCTTAAATCTCTTTAAACCAACTAATTTAAACGAACACACAGGTGGTATGATTATTCTCTTCTAAGGGTAGGGTCTTTAAGATCAGTAGTAAATGACCATGTAGATTTTTTTTAATGAAAATAATAAAATAGAAGATAGAATATTTTAGCAGTCTTCAGTGGCCACTGATAAGTCTGGCCCTGTAATAAAAGATGCTTAAATTAACTGCCAGTGCAGAAAAGCAGGTTAAAAAAAAAAAAACCTTCATCCATCACAGAATGGTGACAATGCAGCTGAAAGAAAAATATCAAAACAACTTATCCATAGTCTTCACTTTCCTCTTAAAGAAAAATCCTCTTTAATTTTTAGCTACTACTTAGTAAAAAAAAAAAAAAAATGTCAAATATAAATATGGCTTATTGTTCCTGCTGTTAGTGGGTCAACCAGCATTCTCTTAAAGAAAAGCAAGATTCACAGTTAAGAGACGGAGCCAGGAGGCATCCATAAGAAAAACTGGCATCTACTAAGAAGGTAAATTTAGTGTGGTTGGGGTTCAGAGAGTCCATTTATAATGTGAAAGCTAGGTTAAACATAACATTGGTACTTTAAAGCACCTTTTTTGAGAACTGGGAGGGAATTTTTCTATCACTGCTAATTTACTTACAAATTACATGCTTTCCCAAGTAAGTCCACCCTTCTAAATATAGTGTATGCCCAAGACATTCAACCAGCTATCTTTAATCACAAAACAGACTTCTGCTCTAAATTTACATTGTTAAAATGTTTTTTCTGATCAGTTCTTCTTCAAAACTAGGAAGAAAAAATACTTTTTTTTGCTAAAGTTAGGAAAGAATATATTCCTGAATTTCAAAAACAATTAAAACAAATTACATTTTTGCATCACTTAATTCAAACACTGTTAATACTGCCCCACTACCTACCTACATGATTAAATTTAACTATTTTATGTTTGTAAGTAATTCACAATCTCCCCTTTTCAATTCAATCTATTTGATAAATATTTTACTGCACATTTAGCATATTCCACTGTTTGACATACAGAGGAAACAATAAATAAGTCTCAGTCCCTGAGCTCGATAAGCACCCTAAGAAGTGAATAATGAGTGAAAAGACACAGTCTCATCATCCTCATCATTCATAATATTAATTACTTGGGTATTTTTCATATATCTCTAGAAATTCTCTGATGTTCCTCTCAACAAGAGATGGAATTTAAATCCCCTTCTTAGTGCAGGCTGAATTTAGTGACTCACTTCTAAAGAACAGGGGATGGAAAGAGAAAAAGAGTAACTTTTCAGTGGAGAAACCTATTAATAACTGCCTAACCCAAGTGACCAAGGTTAACATCATCACTAAGACACTGCAAAATGATAAACCCCAAATATGATATAATGAGAGTAGGCACTTAGCTTGTATTCTTCCCCAAAATCCATAACTTCAATGTAATCGTAAAAAAATATTTGACAAACCAAAACTGACAATGTATAAAATAGCTGACAAAAAATGTCAAGTTTAGGAAAAGACACTGAATAGAAGAGACTAAAAGATATGACAAGTCAATGCAATATGGTATTCTAGATTGGATACTGGAACAGAAAAAGATCACGAATGACAAAACTGGAGAAATCTAGATCAGGAAAGAATCTGTAGTTTAGTTAATGATGTTATATCAGTTCCAGTTTCTTAGTTTTGACAAATATACCATGGTTACATTAAGATGTATTAAGAGAAGCTGACTGAAGGAAGGGTATGCCAGAACTCTATACTGTCTTTGCAACTTCTGCAAATCTAAATTACTTCTAAATAAAAGCTTTAAGTGTATGTGTGTATACATTTCTTTCTGATATGTACCAGCGTGGGATAATCTATAAAAGCATGCAGCCAGGGCATGCATCAGGGACATGTGTGTGGAGTCTGCAGACAACATTTAAAGTCCTCAACTATGACAAGGAGTAATTAATTAGCTGGGGTGCAGAAGATAGAACAGATAATCACTACAGAGTAGATAGATTTTGACTTGTGTGGTAAACCAATGGTTCAGTACAGCTGGCTGAACAGGTAGAGGAAAAGAGAATATTGTCAAGCAAGAGAAGGTCAGAAAGAAAATATAACCACACATCTTTAGGACCCAGCTCAAATCCCATGTAGATTAGATCAACCTTGCACTAAAGTGATGTCCTCCCCTAAAATCATTTCCTACACTAGTCATTTGGCCATAATTGTTTACCACTGAGTACCCCTAATCCAAAAGTACTACACTAGAAAAGCTCTGATAGACGAAAATGGGGGGAGGGGATGTTGGGGATCAACTTGGGACCTCATGCACATTAGACAAGAACTCTAATAAATTACATCCTCAGGGGCTGGAGTTGTAGCTCAGCCCCTGAGTACTTGCCTCATATTGTGAGGCACTGGGTTCAATTCCTAGCACCACATATAAAGCAAATAAAATAAAGGTCCATCAACAAAACTAAAAAAAAAAATTTTTTTAAATTACATCCTTAGCCCTGAAATTTGGAACTTTTTTTTCCCCGAGTGTCTTGTCAGTGCTCAAAAACATTTCAATTTTGGAGCATTTCAGATTTTGGAATTTCAGAGTAGGGATAATTAACCTAAGTTGATGCACATATTCAAAAAATACAAAAATATCCAAAGTCTAAAACATTTCTGGTCCCAAGCATTTCAGATAAGGAATATTTAACCTGTACTGACTTATGGTAAGTTTGTCACATTATTTAATTTTCTCTACTTAAATTTTACCTCCAAAAATAGATTCAAATAGGAGGAACCAGCCAGGTGTAGTGACACACACCTGTAATCCCAGCTGCATGGGAGGCAAGGCAGGAGTATCACAAGTTCAATGCCAGCCTCAGCAACTTAGCAAAGCCCTAAGAAACTCAGTGAGACCCCCATCGCTAAATAAAATATACAAATGTGCTGGGGATATGGCTCAGTAGCTAAGTGCCCCTGGGTTCAATCCCTGGTGAAAGGAGGGGGGAAAAAAGGAGGAACCGAGTTTCACATAACCCTGAAACTTATCTTACCAGTTTCTACCTTACATCATGCCTTGGACAATGTCTGACATAGTGGGGATTCAATGGATAATAGATGTGTAATATAAACTAGTCATCAGAATATGGTATTAAGAAATCTGATTTAAGTAAGGTGAATCATGGAAAGGGTAGGGAACAATGGTACAAACATTTTCAAATTCAAGAATCAATAACAAAATTTTTTTTATTTAAAAACTTTGGAAGTCACTTTAGGGGGATTAAGAACCAAAAAGACACAAATTGTTCTGCCTAACAGCATTTCCTTCTAACATTCTGATGCTCTGATCTCTTCCACCTCCTGACAATTAACAATCAACAAAAAGGTATTCTACAAGATGTTTAAGAGTACAGGATCTGCCTGGCCACAAGGGCACATACCTGTAATCCACCAACTCTGGAGGCTAAGGCAGGAGGATCACAAGTTTGAGGTCAGCCTCAGCAACTGAGCTAGTGATGTGGTCCAGTGGTTAAGCACCTTGGGTTCAATCTCCAGTACCAAAAAAAAAAAAAATGTACAGGATCTAGAATCTTGATTCCACACATAGTACAAGTGGCTCTCATATAAGCCTCAGTGAAATGGGAGTAATAATGGTTCTCATAAACGAGTGACTGGGATTAAATAAATGCATGCCAAGTTAAGTGTTCAACACAATGTTCGGCACATGACAAGTGATCAAAAAATGTCAGCAATTACAAGTATGGTTGGAATGCTATCATTAACAGTACATACTTGTGAAAGATGAAAAAAAAAGATTAGTGCCTCCTCCGTTGCTAACTTCTAGGTCTTTTTTTATTTACTTTTCAAAGATGTTTCTCAACTTAAGATAGAAAATTTCCTACTGCTATGCCCTTCTTAGTAGCTAGTAAGAAATACCTTAATAGATAGTAAATTTTGATGCTACTATCAATGAAATGGCAGCTATTTTGTTCCTTAAAAAAATAGTAAGGTTAGTAAACAAATATGAAGAAAAGGTCTTCAGGGTCAATAATCAAATAAACAGAACAACTAATGCAGAAAAAAAAAAAAACATCAAAGGAATGACCCTAACATTTCAATACTTCCTTTCCTAATTTTTAATTTTAAAATACTAGGCTGAAACATTTCAATTATGCAAGAGAAAAGCAAACTATTTAAGCCTCCATTAGAGAAAATTATATCAGGCATTTTTTTCTTAATTTAAGTAATCTCATAGATTTTATGCCATGTACAGCTCTCACACTAGTTTATTCTAAGTCAGTGGCCAAAATGGCATTTATTCCAAATATAAGTCCAGACAACTCCTTTGTAATAAAAGGAGTTTTATTTCTACTTTGCAGTAGAAATCAATTACACAGATAACCCTTTATGCACTGTCCATGGGAAACATTGACTGCTGTTTCAAATATTCTTGATGTTGAAGTGATTAGCTACAATGACTATTCTCACAGAACTGTTAGTATATCCTAACCCATCCTTATAAATTTAAATATTCAATATTATTTCCAAGATGCTATAGTATATAAATAAAACAATTTCATCTGTGTGGAAAAGTTATCTATTAAAACAAAGAATATACATTAGTACACTATCCATGTTATTCAGATATTAAAATATAGTAATAAATACTATAAAAATTATTCAAATTGTTTCATCCAAAAGAGATGACTTTCTCATTTTTCAACTAAGGCATTCATGCCTCAATGATTCCTTAGGTCATAAAGATTCCCAAGATAATGCGAGAAGTCAGACAGTAGAGACTTTAACCAAGTGACCAAGGTCAGCATCACCAGTGATGTTATATAGGTATCATGTTCCCTGCCTGATAGAATGTAATGAGACACTCCATAATGTGATTTTTTTCCTCCAAAAATCTGTAACTACAGTCTAATCATGAAAAAATATCCAACAAATAGTTCTCAAAATTGCCCAGATAATGAAAAATTGTGGCAGGCCAGAAGGGGGCTAAAGAGACATGACAACTAGATGCAATGTAATATCCTAGGCTGGATCCTGGAAAGGCAAAGGACATTAATAGAAAAACTGGTGAAATCTGAATATAAATCTGGAGTTTAATATACTACAGTTATATAAGAAGATAATTCACTATGTCCAACATAATTCCAAAACAGTTTATTAAAAAAAACAAACCCTTTACTAAACTGATGGCTCCAGACACACTTGTGAAGGTTATCTAGCAGTCATGGATAAATTTTCTTGGCATTAACACTATAACCAATAAGACAATAACCAAGCTGGGTTTCCATAAATACTTCAAATATCAAATGCAACATCAGGCAGAAAAGTCCTAGATGAAGTCACAGAATCATAAAGAACATGACAGTCATGGATTTAGCTAGATTGCAAATAGCTTGAAATCCTTTACTAGCCAAATGCAACTTAACGAATTAAACCCAAATTCCTCTGAGGCTCTGAATGGTATAGTCCCTTGTTTCTCATTATTTATTCAGATAGACTGGCAGCCTCTGAAAGTTCCCAAACCATGTCAAGCTCACTTCTATGTCCTAGCTTTGTACTTGGTCTTCCTCTTCTTAACACAGCTTACTCTTTCTTTTTCTTCAGGTGTCAGCTGACTGTACCTCCTTCCTATTCAGGGACTCTTTCAACACCCTGTTTAAGGTAAGAGCACCACACTGCTCTTGTTTATCTCTTCTACAGTACTTAGAACAGCTTCTAATTACTTTGATCAGTTTAATGTCTCTCTCCTCACCTGTTCATAAGGTTGCCCCTCAATATACTGGCAGAGTACCTCAGTTGGCACTTGTTAAATATCAGTTAAATGAATGAATGAATTCAATAACTTGCAAAAACTATCCTTGAGACAGGGTACAACTGTCTAAGGAGTCCCATCTCAGGAACAGACCATTGTGTTTGAAGAGTGGAATAAATCTTTTTCACTTCTACTTCTATTGGTATATTTAGCTTTGTTCTTTGGGGCTTAAAAAAAAAAAGATTAATCCATTCTCTAATGAACAGCCATAAAAATATCAGTTTATATCTGTTTTATATTGATCATTCCACAATTTATATACTCCTAAAATCACCCAAACTTCTAAATTTAAAAACCTTAAGTATTTCACATTTTAGTAAAGCTGGTACTGTTGTTTAGTGTAGGAAAACCCCTGCTGGTTATCAATAGCTTACATTTATTGTATCCATCTGCTCTATAATATATACATACCATTATTACTGAACAGATGCTTTTTACAAAGTATTCAAAAGAGAGGGGATGACAAATTTAATTCTTCTAGAATGTCAGATATTAAAGCTATTTGATAAACTCTTAAAACATGAGGGAACACTAAGTCTTTTTTTTTTTTTTTTTGTCATTTCGCCCCAACCCATCTCTAGTTTTATCTTCTCATTCTTATTCCTAATTATCCTTCTGTTGTTTTTGATTTTATATGATAACATCTCTGCTGGAGGATCAAGAATGACTCAACTACCTTGAGTCTAAATTTCAGTTTCAAGTGATCAAAATTCTGCCAGGTACAGTGGCACACACCTGTAATCCCAGCAAATGAGGAATCTGAAGTAGGAGAATCACAAGTTGGAGGGCTGCCCCAGCAACTTAACAAGGCCCTGAGCAACTTAATGAGAACCTGTTTCAAAATAAAAAACAGAAAAGGCTGAGGATATAGCTCAGTGGTTAAAGTACCCTTGGGTTCCATTCCCACTACAAAAAAGAAAAAAAAAGTTCAGTCTTCTAGAACCTGACCCTATTATTTCAGCCCATTCTCCAAACCAAGTCTCTGTACCAATTGACAAATTCTGTGCATTTATTAATTTTGTTCCTAAATCTATTCTTTATATGAATTTATTTCCTGAATCAACTACAACGCTACAACTTAAAATACAACCCCTACTTTCCAAAAATAAGTTCCAAGCTCTCAGTAAGCAAACTTTGTGATACTCAAATCTTTCCCTATTTCTGATAACTTTTCTCCTTTGTCTCATTGGGGAAAATAAAGAGGCAATTGATTATCACTCCTATATATTCCTTTTACTACCAACAGCAAATCAAAAGAAAATCATTGTCAGGCACTGTGGTGCATGCCTACAATCCCAGCAACTTGGGAGGCTGAGGCAGAAGGACCCATACTAGCCAGATCCTGTCTCAAAATAAAAAATAAAAAGGGCTGGGGTATGTAGCTCAGGGGTGAAGTGTAGCTGGGTTCAATCTCCAATACCAAAACAACAACAATGACAACAAAAAAAAAGACTATTACTATTACATTTTTAAGTGCCTTTAACCAGGTACAACAGGATATGGAAGCTTTAAGCTAAAATCCTAACAATTTATAATAGGGTACTCAAATATCAAAATGGTGAAAATTAATGGGAACATAAATAAAAGTACAACACATTTTACATATAAATTTTCAGAATTACACTAAATGATTATTCCTATTATGCTAATGACAACTGTACCTTAAAATATTAAATCTTCCCTGTCTTCCCTTTACTAGTTGAAATAAATATTTATTTTTCTAAGCCAAAACATTCACTAAATACATAACAGAGATACTATTAAATACCTGTGAAAGACAATTTCTATAGTAAGAAAATTACTGAAAGGAAATTCTATTGATTTTGTTGACAAAAAATTTCATTCATCTACATTAGGCTAACTTAAGTTTAAAGATTTCAAGTTCAAAGGCAAAGTGAGGCAATTTATCAAGCAAATTAAATTCTGTGATTAGTATAATTCATTCATTATGGGTGAAGTAGTTAAAAAATCTTTTCATGAATTTTCGAAGATGTTCATCAAAACCACTTAATACCAGCTGAAGAGAAACTGATAGCAGCAGTACATTCTCAAAACATGAAATATATATTTTAAATGCACATATTTATATCAAACAAAATTAATTGAATTATACCAATCATCCTTACAGTACTCCTCTACCATATGAAGTGTAATTATGATCCAAGCAAAAACTAAAAAGGAGCAATGTCAGATGAACCTGATACTCCACTGCTATGCTTTCAAGCTTTTAATTTTATGTTTAACAGGTTTTCTTGCTCTAAGGTTCTCCTAGCTGTTGAACTTGCACTTCCTCCAATTTTGGCTTGACCAGAGTCTTTCTTTTAAAAGATCTCTTCGCAAAGAAAAAAATTATGGTCTGAATCGCAAAGATGACAAGAAACCTTAGCAATTTAAATAGACAAGCCTTGAAATAATATTGTGATCAAAGTATCAAGCAGCCTAATAAAATCCAGGTGGCTCAGGCTTATCATATATGGTACTCATTACCACAATTGCACTATTTAATCTACTTCCTGGTGTCAAAAAAACTTTCTGTTATTAATTCCCCCAGTTATAGATCTGCTTAAGTTACCATGTTTGCTAATAAGACAACTCTTTGTTTAAAAAAAAAATTAAAAAGAAGGAGTGGGACTCATTTTAAATGTTTTAGAACTAAAGCTATCCTTGCTAAAACCACAAACCCCACAGTGGCTTTGTACTATTAACCATCTATACATAGAGTTACATTAATTTCTAAGGAGGTACCAGATGATTCATGGTTAACACATTTTTGTAAGGGTTTACATGTTTTATCAAAAAAGCAACCATGTACACACAATAAGAACTGTTTTACAAATTTTTACAATTCAATTAAGAGACACATCTGCCAACAAAAGTACACAGGTTAGATTCTGCCAGTTAATGCCTCTTACTCATATAAAACTTCATCACTGACATGTCCCCTGTTGGTTATAACTTTTCAAATTTTGAAGTAATTTTCCCATCGATAGATCCCATCTTTTTTTTAAAGTAGTCGAATGTTCTCAGCAAATGTTTTACAGCATAATACGTTCCCAAAAGATTCTAGTTAAGCAAAGTAAAAATGCTGTAATTATTAAATCTACTACATTTGTCAAAAATTGGAACAGCAAAAAGATTATACTGAAAAAAATCAAGAAAAAAAATAACAAAGGGAAGCTTGATTAGTTTTTCCTGCTAGATTTACCTTTCTCAACCACGGTACCATGACATACAAAAAGTAAATTGTGAGAGCTGTTCATAGTGTACACTTCCATTTTACAGATAGCTAGTTGTACTGGTTACAAAGGAAAGTAACTAACTGCTCAATGTTCCATGAGTGGCACCCAGTGTTCACATAGATTCCTTACAGCTAACGGATCCATTTCCTTTCCTTGCTCTTCTCTCAGAGTCATTCTGTTTGCCCAGATGGCAGAAACAGCAGATTGGGAGCATTGCACAACACACCACTTAACCATACTGTGTACTCAGTAAAGAAGGAAATTCACATGACAGGCTTTATCAGTATTGTCTGTTTAAATCATCTGCAAAACAACGTATTCTAGAAAGTCTTCCTGTATCATCAGTCAGGCACTGATTTCCTCAAGCAAAGTAAACCATCCATTCAAACTATTATTTGTAATTGCATTCAATGGCATTTAATAAGAACATATTTTCCCTTCCCTCCCTTACTCAGCCTAGTCTATACTTTCAATTAATCTCTCCATATCATGTACCAAATAATAGAGGCTATACTGATTCTCAGCAATTTAAGTGGGTTTAGAATGCCTGATCCGGCTGTATATATTCAACTATCAATAATTTTCTGATGACCTAAAATTTAGAACTGCCCTTATGTTTACTGAATATCTTGTGTGTGTGTGTGTGTGTACGTACACATACACACACACACACACACACACACAGGAAATTTTCTGAAATCCAGTGTTAAATTCAATAATCATTTGATTCTAGCTGTGCTGATAGCAAATGATAACACCAAGAAATAATATTTTAAATAAATACATTATGCCTACAAAGTCACAACTATAGGCATCTATACCACAATGTTCTGACAAAAATATAATTATGCAACCTTCCTAAAACTGTGTATTACATTTTAGATAGCCATGCTATAGGGCCTCTGGTTCTGAATGAGCCACTAATTTAACTTTAGGCTTCTCTTGGCCTCAGTTTTCTATTTGCTACAAGAATTACAGAAATTCTTATTGTGATCCATGTTGCAAATGTGAAAACTGAGGCTGAAGAGAACTAAGATTACAACTGGTGGTAAATCAGAACTTTAGTCAGAACTCGGCCTACATTTCTTTTTATGCCTTTTAGGAAAATTTGCCAGATTTTTAAAATTTTCTCAACCAAGAGCTACAATGTTATACACATATATACATTGTTTCCATAATTGGTTACTAGTTTTTTTTTTTTTTTAATTTAGGCTTCCTATAAGAGGAGACAATCTTCCAAAAAGAAAAAGAAAATTTTTATTTAAAAATATGGATTCTGGTAAAACATCAGCAGAACAGTCTCACTATTAGTCACATCAAATATTTCCTAAAGGACCAGAGAAGAAACCCAAATATTCCTAACAGTGATCTTAACAGTTCATGCAGTGTCTGTACTGTCCTATTCCTCATTTTTATCACCGGAAAAAAGGACAACTAACCATTAAGGAATAATGCCACTATTATTCATACAACCCCTCAACTTCTTCTAATACTGACTTTTTTTTTGGGGGGGGGGAGTGCTAGAAACTGAACCCAGAGTTTCACACATGCAAGGCATGTGCTCTACCACTGAGCTACATCCCCAGCCCCTAAAACTGAATCTTTTTAATGTTTTATGTCACCTGTGTTTTCAGCATGGAGGTAGGGGGGTGGTGGTGAAGGAGAAGTTAAAATTTAAAATTGTAAGGAGAAATAATTTATCTAACCAGGGGTCTTAGTCATAGATTTTTACACTGTCTGAATATACTTAAAGCAATGGAAGCTGCTACCAAGTGAAAATGAATAAAAAATATAGTTTTCATATGAAAACAAAAAACAGACAAATTTATAAATTTTCAAAACCAAAACTACAAAACAAATATACCAAGAATAATTCGAATTTCAATCTTGAAGACATATAGATCTGTAGGTATGCATTTACAACCTTAACTCATTCTCTAACTACATAAATATATTTTAGACACCTTCATTTGCATAACAACTTAATTTTCATTTGTTATTTGATTCACTAATATAGTGCACCATCAATTCGCCCATGTTTCAAATCAAGTACACTACTTAAAACACCTAAAGTTATTTAAATAACAAGCATTTTTAAGAATAGCCATAAAAAGAGATACAGGTAAGCAAAAGCCAGTGAAAGAGCTTGGTACTTAATTTCATTTCAAATATGGGTTTAATGAATAAACAATAAAGAAAAAGCCTAGCACAGTAGTGAGGCATGCCTATATTCCCAACTACTCAAAACACTGAAGCAGAAGACTGCAAGTTTTAAGGCCAGCCTGGGAAACATGACAAGACTCCCATCTTAAAGAAAGTCTGAAAGATGGAGCTCAGTTGGTAGAGCTCCCTGGGTTCAATCTCCAAAACTGAAAGACAGGGGCGGGGGGCACAAAAGAGAAGTTAAAGTCAGAGCAGAGGAGCCTGGAAACTACAAAGGCTGAGGAAAATTGACATAAGATTACTGCTGCTACTGTTACTACATTGCTGAGACTATCAGGCCAAAAGTCCAAAGAGTTCCACTTAGAGTTGTGCTGCCAGAATCCAACTGCCATGGATACTGGCACACAAATATGTCTCTGCAAGGTCATCACCTATCTAATTCTATAAAACAGAAGCAAGATAAAATTATTTCTGCAAAGATGACTGAAATACTTTTATGATCCTCTCATCAATCAAGTAGGGAAGAAGGTTTGTCCATATACTAAAACATGAGGTCTGCAGGCTAGATATTAGAGGGGGAGAAAAATGTGCATAAGAAGGAGGAGATATGAAGTTGCATTATAAATTTACACTGTTATATTGTTTCTAAAGCTATGAAAACTTCAATTAGAGAAAAACAAATATAAATCAAACAGAACACTTCACTGGCATGACTAAGATATCACTTTGGAAATGTAGCATTCGCATTAAAAACATCTAATCTAATTATGAATCCATAAGTTTTTAAAACTTGCAGATTAGGTAGTATATTTAGTTGAAGGAGTGAAATTGGGCGGCACTTCTGGGAAAATAGGAAG
Organism: Marmota flaviventris; assembly: GCF_047511675.1. NCBI lineage: Eukaryota > Metazoa > Chordata > Mammalia > Rodentia > Sciuridae > Marmota > Marmota flaviventris. Next base: position 22,616,130 of record NC_092512.1, on the reverse strand, counting down.
CGAGCCTGAACTTGTTCATTAGGAAAATTTGGGGGAAAAACAGAAATGATTTTTGGTTACATACTATAACTGTGGTTTTCTAATATTTTAATTAGTGTTAAATAATTCATTTTTAATAGTCATTACATTACCTTGAAGTTTAATAGTAAACTCAAATATCTTTACCTAAAGTTATTGTAGGTCAAAAGTAAGATAGTTTTTATTCAATTAAAATTTAAACCACTGGGAACAGTAATTTAAGGATTACATTTTTAGACTTGGGAAACTTAGGAATTTTAAATACTATTTAAGTACTGTATCCACCTGTAATTTTCAAATCTTACAGTATTACTTTAAGTCTGCACAAAATTTGAACAGGTTTTACTTGGCTTCTTTCCAAACCATAGCACTTACACTTTGGGGACCAAGGGAGAGAATAGTGTAAAGCACTTTAATTTCTTTAAGCAGAAAAACCTTTTACCTTGACCACATTTTCAATAGTGTATCCTTCCATTCACAGGAATTTCTCAACTCATTAAAACAAAACAATAAAAGGAACAACTAAATTTTAAAACATGAAATAAATGCAAAAACATTTTTGAGACTTTTTAAACGAATTTAGACTTTACTCCTATTCTTTTTATTTAAAATCTTGAAATATCTAAACTAAATGAATAAAAAAAGACATAAATATATTAGAACTAAAGCTTCATATGTGGATTTTGCTTCTCATATTCCAATCACTTTTATGAACACAAAACTAGATATTTAAGTTGAAATTTCAACTCACAAACTGAAGGATTTCGGCATGATCAAAATAATTTAACCAAATAGTAATCTAAGTTTACTGCCCTGAATGAACCAGTAAATCATTAAATGTGAATGGTTTAATATTTTCAAAATACCACCATAAGTAACAACAAAAAGATCAGTACCAGGGGAGTACAACTCAGTAGATTCTCTCTAATATCTGCCTATGTGGTTTCTAAAGTGAAGTATTTACTAAATATCTAAAATTTATTAGTCATTTTATTAAATGTTTTAAATAAAGCTTACTACACTATGGATCCCAAGTTTCAATAAAGACACTAACATTATTCAGGAGTCCTTTCATTTATCAAAAGAGCACTATACAACTCTCTCTACCTAGATGCTAGAGTAGCAGCAATATTTAAAAAATATTATCAAAGAATATAATTATGTCTGAACAATAAAGATGATAAATCAAATGTACATATTAATTTGTTCTTTATTTCTAGGGATGCTTGTGCTACTTATAAAAGTCCAGAAAAGTGAATAATTAAAATAAACTTGCAAGACATAACTTAAAATTGCAACTGACATTCATTTACAAAAACCAAATTTTACTTCTCCTGTGAAGGTATAACAAAAAAGGAGTTCATAGCTGATGTGTGTTTCCATCATTTTTTTCCTATCTTAATTCTGCCTCACAAATTTTTATTTACACACTTGTCTCTCTCACTTAAAATCTTTCAAGGCAGTAACCAGAATTTGGAATCTTTGTAACTTTTCCACTATCCACTCAATATAATTTGCTGGATAAACACAAAACTGAATTATGGTAGGCTTAAATTTTTTTCTGAGATATTTGAAACATTTTATCCTCCCTTCACTGAATGCCTGAGGTCACTAAGTAAAAATGTTCCTATTCTTCAGTAAGTTCAAAGAAATACCCTGAAACTGTCTGTATATAATTTCTAATATTTCTACCAAGAACAGCTCTTTTTAAAAAGTGCAACAAAACAGACAGGGTCTTTGTTTGTTTGTTTTTAACAGATCGCAATGATCACTGGCTAATCATACAAATGGGAATAAGAAAGTTAACATTACATCTTTCCACAAAATGTCCCCATCTGTCCAAAAAGTATGGAAAGCTTTCTCTGTCCTGACTCAACTCTTCCCTGAATTCAAAAGCAATATAAAGTCAAAATACTACTCATCAGCTAAGTTTCAAGCAATTTTACCCTGGATGTGGACTTTGTGCAAATTAAGAACAAAAAGAAAGGAAAGAGATACCTGAAGTAGCAGGTAATTAAGCATAGATTTTTCTCCCCAACATAAATATGGCTTACTTATGTAGAATACAGCAAATAATAAAACTACACAAACTTACTCTCCAAACTCAGTTATACAAAAATAATATTTATGTTGTTGGGGCTGGGGTTGTGGCTCAACAGTAGATGCTCACCTAACATATGCGAGGCCCTGGGTCCGATCCTCAGCACCACATAAAAATAAATAAATAAAATAAAGGCATTGTGTCCAACTACAACTAAAAAATAATATTTATGTATGGAAAACAACTCTGAATACATCTTATTTCAATTCATATTTGCCAAAGCATATTTTAGACCCGTTTTAAGATTCTACAGTGCTGCTTTCCTTTTGAAAGCTTAATGATAACAATATAATGTGCAGAACAGTTTACACTAGTATTTCTTACTCTAACACCAAACTTAATAAAAAATAAAACAATTTCTCCTACTGAAAATTTACCCCAAAAAATAAAAATTGTGTGTGTATGTATCACTTCAATGTGTTATCAATTAAACATGCTGCAAACATCAATACTAAGTTAGGCATCATTTCATTCCCCCAGCTGCATTTCAGTAGCATAATAGCATTCATGCTTCTTCTTGAAGGTCTACTTTGAGGGCCAAGGATCATCCTTTAGGACTAACTTAAAGCATCCAAAATTAAAAAGAGAAAAGTGTTCACTCCAAATATATTGCATAAGATTTGGCTCTTATGGAGAAAAAAAAAAAAAAGCTTCTTATATCACCTGCCATATTAAATTGATTCAATCTGCTAACAAACAAGACAGTGAGTTATTGAATCTGTGTTTAATTCAGTGCACTTTATAACATATTTAAAGAATTCAGTTGTATAAAACAGTATCTGAATCTTATCAGATGAAAATATTTTTCCCTTTTAGCAAGCTTCGGGTTGCATGTCTGAGAAAACAAATTAGTATCCAGTTCTCCTAAGCTTGATAATAGTGCCCCCTAATGGGAATTTTAATATGAGTTTTTCTGCTCATTTTTTAAAAGCATATATTCTCTAACATGAGTAAATTATCTCAATTTCAACTAGAAAGGAAATTATGTAGCATAAAAGTTTACCAGGATTTAAACCACTCAAATTTCAGAATTACTACATTTTACAAACCACAAGTTGTGAATTAATAAAGAGAAAAACAAGAAACTTCATACCCCAACATTTTTCTAGGTTTTGAATCAATTTATACAACATAATCCAGTCAGCACTATACAGGTAACCCTATAAGGAAATTATCTTTCTCACTGTTTTTGGTACTCTGTAAGTGAGCAATGTGCTAAATGAATTACAGAGTTAGACCACAGCAGTTCAGAAGTTATTCAGTACCACGATTCCTGACTGAAGGAAGTGATGAGATCCTCACTCAAATATTGTGCTCATACCAGTACCTTTCCATAACACCTAGTCACAATTTTCCAACTATGAATTTAATGCCTTCTTCCCTATTATCTATAGATGGTTCCCCTAAATATTAAAATTCAATAATGTAGCTTTATAAGAAAAATATACTAAAATTAAAGCAAAAACCAACTATTCTGATACTTCCCATGTTTGCCAGTGAAGCAAACACCCAATAACACAGTATTTTCCTTTCAGTGTTCACAATATAGTCTAGATTCAGTATATATATATTCAAAAAGCAATATATAGAAGAAATAAAAATACACAAAAAAGCATCTATTTATAATGGAAAGAAAGAACTGCCTTATCCTTTAACAGACAAGAGAGGGAGAATATAAAGATATGTATTAATCATAGGTGGTCAAACTTCAAGAATCACAAAGCTTGTGATTTGGCTTGGGATCCAAAGGATCACTGTCAGAACTACTCAACTGTTCCACATGCCACTGCAGGAGAAATACAGGCACAGAAAATAAAATAATGTGCACTGTTCCAATAAAACTTTATTTACAAAAGCAGGCCCACAGATCAGTTTGTCGACCCAATTTAAAATATTTGCTAACATTTCATTTGCATCACAGATTTAAAATCTCCTCTTTACAATAAAGCACCAAAACAAAAGGGGGAAAAAAATAAAACCTCATACCCCAGTGGTGTGGGGGGGAGACTAAGCAACTATATAATTACTAAAATTCTAAAACATTCCCCTAAATAAATACTGATTTAAAGGGTATAAAATAATGGAAAAGCAAAGGGCAAAATGGTAGGCCTTTTTCAGGATATAAAATAATCAAACTGTAGGCCTATTCTAAAATACATTTTTATAATAAAATGTTTGTTTCATCTATATTTGATTTTTTAAAAATCCAGTCATTGCATTCTAATGCACATTAAGAGAATAAACGGCTTAGGTGAGAGAACCTAAAATCTAAGCCTTTTGCCAAAGGCTATGAAGAAATACAGGGAACTATACAACATTTTCCACATGTACAGGACAGATGGAAAATCCCAGTTCCTAAAGGTAAAATCATGAAAAGCAAATTTACTTGTTTTGCACAAAAAGTGGATTTCAGATACAGACTCATGCTGCCCTACATGCAATATTTCTCTAAAAGTCTAAGAGCAACATACTATAGTGGAAAAATCATAGGATTTAGACCAGGCAGTCACAGGGTTTCAATCCATACTCTACTGATTCTTACAATGATTTTGGACAAGTTATTTATATCACTAAATATTGGTTTCCTAATACAGAAAATGGGATTGAAAAAAACTGTGCAGAGTAACATCTTATTATAGGAAATATACCGATTGTACACAATACACACTGCATAGTTATTACCTAATGCTCTCTCCTTATCTCAGGGCTATTGAAAAAAAATTTAATGAGGTGAGTTGTTTTGTTTTTTGTTACTAGGGTACTGAACCCAGGAGCACTTAACCACTGGCCACATCTCCAACCCTTTTTATTTTTTTATTTTGAGATAAGGTCTCGCTAAGTTACTTAGGGCCTTGTTAAATTGTTCAAGCTAGCTTTTAACTTGTGATTCTCCTGCCTCAGATGAGTCACTGGAATTACAGGTGTATGCCACCATACATATGTGGCTTTAATGAGCTTCTTAAAGTATATGTTAATCAATTATCTCAAACTTATGAAAGATTAACTTCCAATGATCAATATCTAAAATAGTCAACATATTGTTGTTTATTTGCCATAACTGCACTAAACATTATTTCTCCTTCATATTCTAAACCAAGAATTTTATACCAATAATAATAAATACCTGAAAAAACTGTGTAACAGTTTTTTTTTTTAAACAGAAAACTGTGTAAGCTATTTTGGTATGGCATCCACTCCCATCAAGTAACAAAACAAGTCACTTCAAGTAAAGCTCTTATGCTTCTTTCCTGTAAACCAAGAAATTGTATCAATAATTGCTAGTCTTCCAGTCCTAAGTTAATGATTATTGAATTATAAATAAGCATCCCCAGATATATGTTGTTGGGTAGGAAAATAAGAGATATCCTAATACCACCAGAATGGACTGCACAGGAATCTCAACCTTAATTGCACAGGAGGTATAAACATACAGTAATTCAGATCTAAGTATGGCCATTTGGGGGAAAAAAAACATAAAAGATGTATTCTACACAACCATATTAAAAATCAAGTACTCAAAAACAAAAATAATCTTAGTTTTTAGAAGTATTATTCAAGTGAAAACTGATTTGCACACAAATTACAATATCAAGGGTACTATAACCTTAGCAAAAATATACTTGAGGCATTATGAAGATGTTAAGTCAAATGAAATAAATAATATTTTATCAATTAAGTTACAAAAAAAATGAAGAGGAAATTAAGAAAACAAGCCAATTTATAGTAGCATCATAAACACAATATTTACAAATACACTTAACCAAAACAGCAAAGACTTGCCAATACTAGTCAAAGCAACCTACATATCCAATGCAATCCCTATCAAAATCCCAATGATATTTTTCATAGGAATAAAAAAAGACATCCTAAAATTCATATGGCATCTCAAAGAACCTTGAACAGCCCAAACAATTTCCAATAAGAACAAAACTAAAGCCCTCATACTTTCTGATTTCAAAAGTTTCATTAGAGGGCTGAAGTTGTGGCTCCATGGTAGAGTGCTTGCCTCACACATGTGAGGTACTACGGTTTGATCCTTGGCACCACATAAAATAAATAAATAAAATTAGTGTGTTCATCTACAACTAAAAAAACATATTTAAAAAAAAAGTGTCAGGGGCTGGGATTGTGGCTCCGCGGTAGTGCACTCGCCTAGCACATGCGAGGTGCTGGGTTCCTCAGCACCAGATAAAAACAAATAAATAAAGGTATTGTGTCCAACTAAAACTAAAAATAAAGTTTCCTTACTAAGTTGCAGAAATCCAAAGTGTCATGCTGGAATAAAGACAGACTATTAACCAATGCAACGCCAACAGACATTCCAAAAATAACCCCTGGCATAGGGTTGATCTTCACCCAGGGTACCAAGGCCTCTAAACTGAAAAGGACAGTCTCTTCAACAAATGGTGCCATAAAAACTGGAATACATATGCAAAAAAATGAAGTTGGACACTCCCTTGCACTACACACAAATTTTTCAATAGCAAAACCCATCATTATGTTCAACTATAATACACCAATTAAAAAATGGAAAAAATTATTCAAAATGGAAAGACCTAAACTTAAAGATTTGAAAATTAAATTCATAGAAGAAAATATGGGGAAAACTTCCTAATACTAGATTTGTCAATGGTTTCTTTAATATGACACCAAAAGCACAGCAACAAAGACAAAAACAGACAAATGCAACTAAGCCAAACTTTAAAACTGCACATCAAGGAAACAATCAACAGAATGAAAGGCAACCTGCAAAACAGGAAAAAATAGATATTGCAAACCATTACCTCATAAGAGATTGAAACCCAAAATATTAAAAGAACTCCAAATCAAGCACAAATTCAATTTTAAAATGGGCAAAGGTCTTGAACAGACATTTCTCCAAAAATTATACATGAGTCAACAACAAGTACAAGCAGGCCCTCCATACTCACGGGATCCCCATCTGTGGATTCAACCAACCTCAGATTAAAAATACTTGGAAAGAAAATTTGTTTCTGTACTGAACATATACAGACTTTTTCTTTACTATCAAAATAATACACTATTACCACTTACATTATATTAGAGTCATCTAGAGATGATTTAAAATATATAGGATGATGTGTACTAGTTATATATAAATTCTACTTATTTTACATAAAGAACTTAACATCCATGAATTGTGATATTCAAGAAAGGTCCTGGAACCAATCACCCATGAATAACCAGGAACCGTATATGAAAAGATGTTCAATATCAGTATTCACCAGCAAAATATAAATCAAAATCACAAAATTGCCTCTCACTCATTAAAATGACTACTATCAAAAAGAGGAGATAACAAATGTTTTGGAATCCACATGAATAATGGGTAGGAATGGAAAGCAGTGCAAACAAAACAGTATAAAAGTTACTCAAAAAATTAAAAAGAAAGGACTGCAGACAGCTCAATGGCAGAGTACTTGCCTAGCATATGCATGGTCCCAGGTTTAATCCTCAGCACCAGAAAAAAACAAATAAATAAAAATAAAATTACCATATGATTCAGCAATAACCTTCTGGGTATATGTCCAACAGAAGTGAAAACAGGAAAAAAAAAGAAAACAGAATCTCAGAGATATATGCTGAACACCCATGTTCACTGCAGCATTAGTCACAATAGCCAAGAAGTGAAAGCAATCTAAATGTCCATCAACAGATGAATGGATAAAGTAAATGTGGATATAAATACAACAGAATAAAACAGCCTAGGGGGGAAGAAGAGGAGGAGGAGGAGGAGGAGGAGGAGGAGGAGGAGGAGGAGGAAATCCTGTCATATGCTATACCATGAACTTTGCAGATATTATACTACATAAAATAAGCAAGTCATAAAAAGATAAATACTAAATGATTCCACTTATATGAGATATTTAAAGTGGTCAAACTCAAAGAACACTGTTTGTTAAGGGCTGAGGAAAGTAGAAAAGGGGAGTTTTAAAGAGTTTCGGTTGCATGATGTGAAACAGTTCTACAGATCTGACTAACAGCATGCACTGGGTTAACACTCATGTGGTACATACTTTAAAATTGTTAAGATGGTAAATTTTATGAATTTTTATGCCACAATTTCTTAAAAAACCAGAAAACTGTACAGAAAATGAGCCTTGAAAGAGTTCAAACAAGTGAGAAATTATTTTCAACTAGATTTTTTTTTTTAATCTTTTAGGATGTTCACCTTGACCTCTGGCAAACTTTTAACTACTATAGGCCTTTGATAACAAAGAAATTACATCTGGAGTCCAAAAATAAAATGCTTCTGAAATGTTACAAAATCTTCCTCTGAAGCAGAGGGCTGGACTCATCTTTCCTTAAACACTGTCCAAACAGAATAGAATAGATGCTGGACACACAATGATGATCCACGTCCTTCACAATGTTAGTTATTTGCCAAGCTGATTTCATAATGAGAAAGTCAACATAAGCACAGCTCCTATCCTAGTTACTGTAGTGTCCCCTTATCCATGATTTTGCTTTCTATCTCACCCTAGTTCAAACGTGGACTGAAAATACATAGTAAGTGGAAATTTTCAGAAATAAGTAGTACATGAGTTTTATTCAATTCATGATATTTTATAATATAATATGTTACTATAGTGCTGAGAAGTGTAGCTCAGAGGTAGAGTGCTTGCCACATATGCATGAGGCCCTGAGATGGGTCCCTAGCAGGACAAAAGAAAAAAAACTGCTATACCTCTTCTATTTTATTTTTAGTTATTATTGTTAATCTCTTACGTGCCTAATTTATAAATTAAACTTTGTCATTTGCATGTATGTATGTATACTATCTGCAATTTCAGACATCCACTGGGAGTCTTGGAATATACATCCTTTAAAAATGAGATGGAGATTACTATATTACAAATGAGAATCACAAACTCCAATTAAGAAAGGCAAAAGTAATCAATATTTTTATTTAAATTTCATTTCCCAGAATTTGTATAATTTTTCCAAGAAATTCAAATCAAGTGATTTAGGTTCACTTGACTTTCTCAACAATGGTTAATCAAAGTTTACACTGAGAATTGTATTAACAAGCATTTGTACAAACTGCAAAGACACAAACTTGAAATGAACATCTTTACCTTCATCAAACTCAGCATCATCCTCTGTGTGCTGGGGGAAAGGAAAGCAGTTGGTAATTTCAAGCCGATCTTCTACAACTAGGCCCAAAAGCACTCCTTGAACAACCTCAGTTCCTTGTCCTTCTTCTTGATAATGTTTTATTATCTTTAATACTACCTAAAAGAAAATACAGAAGGGAATTTAAAAACCATCCCTAGTTTACATTTCTTTTTTTTCCCTCTTAAAAAAAATCTAAAATTATTCTACTGTGTTTGCAAAGCCACAAAACTACATACATAACAGGACTAAACAAATGTCTTAGCATTTCTTTAACCTTACATAAGTAATAAAGCTCATATAAAGTTCCTAGATACTTAATTATATTAATGAGGTCACTAAGCTTGTTAAAATCAAAGTAAACAGAGATGATAGAACACAAGGGCTTAATGTAGATCTTCAGACAAATTCTAGAACTGATTCCTAAAGAGCTGGTTTCTACATATACAGAAGGTACTAGTAATGACTAGAATCCAGCATGGTTTCACAAAGAAGCCAGATCAAAATAACCTTATTTTCTTTTATAAAGAATATAAAGTTGAAAATTAATATATATTAAAACAAGTTATTGCAATTCATAAAAAGACATCATTCTTTCACTCTTTCCAACATCAGTAAACTGTTATCAGTTCTTTACAATGACCAAAGAAAAAAATTACCAATAACAGTACCCAGCTGAGAAGGGAAAAAAGCACAGGTTTGATTATCTAAATATAACAATGTGAGTAAGAGAACCCAGAAAGGGATAATGGTAAAAGAGAAAGCTTAAAGCCCTGTGATGAGGACGAAGTTCAAATCTCTCTAAGCAAAAGACACTCACAAACCATCTTCCAAACAGCGGTGGGTTATCAAGGTACTAGGTTTATTCTCCCTTTGAAAAACAAACCTAAAGACCACTGTGTTAGTTTCAAGAAAAAATATTTCAAATTTAAGAATAAATTTTCTCAGCATTCAAGATTGTCCAAAATAAAGTCTTCAGGAAAGAGGCAATTACCAAAAAGAACTGATGCAACTCTAATATTCATGATCTTGCCATTTTATAATCTGATGAAATAAAACAATCAGGGAAAAAAAAACATGTTTATCAAAACTAAGGTTGCTCATTCATGTTGACATTTTATAGTCTTCCTATTTTCCTATATACATATTAAGCTCTGGAATCTTTAATTCAAAAAATAAGGTAGTAAAAATGTTGGGACTAGTGTCATTTAGATGTGAAGTACAAAAGAAATTCCTACTTAGAAGTAATTAATTAACATATATATGTATATTTTTTTTAGTCTACAGATAGCCAGGAATTTGTTTTTGACTGTTTGTTTTTAGTGCTGGGATTTAACCTCAAAATCACATCTTCGAGCCTTTTTACCTTTTATTTTGAGATAGGATCTCACTAAGTTGCTTTGCTAAGCCTGGCCTCAAACTTGTGATGCTCCTGTCTCAGCCTTCTAAGTCACTGGGATTACAGATAAGCACCACCATGTCTGGCAAATGTGTATATTTTTAAATAACATACATTAGTGGTATCTATAAGTGAAACAGAATCCATGTTCTGCTCATTGTCTCCACTTTTAAAAATGTTTTCATAAAAATGAAGGATGTTTTACTTAACATCATATCTTCAAACCTAAAACAGGTACTGACACAGGAAAGATATTCAAAATATATTTTACTCAAGGAATAAATGATAAAAATTTATTGATCATTTATGATATGTCAAGCACTCCACTAAGTGTCTTACATGCAATGAATGACTCATTTAATCCTCACAACCATCCTATGAAGTCAGTTATTTTCCCATTTTGTATAAGGAAAAGAGATAATTTGACACACAATTATTAAATCCAAGAAGTGAGATTTAACTTCTGACTCCCAGGAATTTTTAGTTACCTTCACAATTGCTATTAACTTCAACTGCTTCAAACATGTTTATAACAAAGTTGAAACACATAAGATGCAGTGTCAACAGCTCTGTAAAGTCCTTGTAACCAGGGCTGCAGAAGGGATTCATGCATGGAATAGGAAAAGCTCAGTGTAGGACTAGTGGCCAAGAGGGAATTGTGCTCATGGTCATACTGCTGTGCCCTGGTCACTGAAAGTAAAATAGCATCAAAAACAGACTGCCAGTATTTCCAAAATAAAATGCAGTCTTTAATCTTTAGCAACAAATGCTATCCTCACAAGTCACAAGACAGCAATGTTCTCCTACAAAAATCCTGTTCTCAGGCTCACCCGTCTCATTTCCTCTCCCTCCAACGAACCATATGCCTCTGTCCATAAACAGTGTTGATGCATTTTTAAAATTCATCTTATTTATTGATGTCATGCTCCCTGCTCTTACTTTTAAAAGTGGATACAGTGAAAGAGTAATAGTTCTCCAAAACAAAAACATACTCCCATGATATATTTTGTTTAGTGTCACAAATGATCCTACACACTCAGGAGCTCGCCATCACTTGATTCTCCACTTAACAAAATAACCTGAAAAGCTTTTTTAGATAAATAAAAAAGAGAGCCTCATTCTGTATACATATTAGAGACATCTGGGGACCTTTATAATTAACCCACTCCTGGAACTCAGGGTTAATTATTTGAGTTGGGTTCTTATATTGTGTTTTGGGGATTTTATTTATTTCTGTTTTGTTTTTAGATTCTCCAATTCTAACTTCCTACATCATTCTAACTTTAATGAACTAGTATGGCGCAGCCTTCCTTTGTTTTTATTATGTTTTATTGTAACACCTCAGGGGATCTCAAGGCACACTACTGATTAAACTACAAGTTTTCGTTCCTCTGTTTTAAGAGTCTTCATTGATAAAAGTGAGAACATTGAGAAATACAGAACAAGAGTGAACATTTTTAAAAGCAATAAATATCAACCATAATAAGGAAATTCAGCCCTAACTGGAACATTCTCTACAGTACAGAAATGAGAAGGAAGGTAATAACCAGCAATCCATATTAGAAGCATACCAAGTCTTCTTGTACCACAGAAAGTCTTAGGTTTTATGGCCTGATCCAACAGTTAAGACTCATGAACTAGCACTGATGAGGTTTCTTTACCCTATAAATCAATGGGTAAATGAGGATTCTTCAATAAATTATGCTTCAAGAGACAGAAGTAAACTGGCCAGTAGAAACCTTAAGTACTAAATCCTACATTTTCTGAAACTTTGTCACATTCTGGATCCGAATGCTTAAAACTATTTGATTTGCCCTGCATAGTAAGTATGGATTTCTGAATAGTCAGTTGTCTCTAGAACTATCTAAAAGATTTGTGAGGTTTGCATGCTCAAATTGGGCCAAGAATCCCAACCTGCAAGATAGTAAACAGATGTCTTGTTGGCTGAAACTGCCCTAAAGGGAACTTTTTTCTACTATTGTTTATTATTCAGTATAGACTATTTGAAAAAGCAGACCATTACGTAATCTCTAATGAACACAATACTACTGTTTAAAATATGAAAGAAAGAAAACTGTTTCAAAGTCTAAAAGCAACAAAGGATTTCCTTTTGTGTGTGTGTGTGTGTGTGTGTGTGTGTGTGGTGCTGGGGATAGAACCCAGGGCCTCATGCATGGTGAGGCAAGTACTCTACCAACTGAGGTATATCCCCAGGCCAAAGATTTAAATTCTAAGAAATATTCTCAATAATCCAGGATAAAATATAAATGTCAATCTAAAATATCCAAATAAATTAATTACACAAGAACTCAAATAAAACTAAAATTTGAAGAACTAAGAAGGGTAAGTAAAATCTTTTATCCTTCCTAAATGGAAGATTTCGCAAAATCTCTAAGACCTCCCTATAGAAATCAAAACCTTTCACTATCATAATAAACAATTGAACTGTCACCAAAATACAGATTTTGCTGCTTGATAACTATAATAACTTCTCGCAAATATGATGTCACTAATAAACAGTAACTACAGAAAGAGTTCGAAACTTTTGGCACAGAATCACAAGGCTTCTGTTCAACTTCCTTCCAACCACTATAAATCAGGGGTTCCCACAACCATCTGGCTGGATTTAACAATCTGCTCCAACAGCTCACCAAACTCAGGTAAACAAGCTGCTTAACATTTCTTGGTTTATTATAAAGGGCTTTATAAAGGATATAGATGAACATGAACAGTAAGATGAAGAAATGCAAAGGACAAGGTATATGAATCCAGTCTCTGGACCTGGCTCCTCCAAGTATTCGGAAACCAAAGGCTCATCAAACATTATTCAAGAATTTTTACAGACCTTAACGGATTTAATCTCTAGCCCACCTACCCTCCCAGAGGTCAGTGAGACTCAAAACTTCTAATCCTCTAATCACTTGGTCTTTCTGGTGCCAGGTGCATTCTAAGTCACCCCAGTAAAATAGACTGAAGGGGCGCAAAAGACACTCCTTATCACTCAAGAAATTCTAAAGACTTTAGCTCTGTGACAGGTACCAACAAATATTATACCACAGTCCCTAAAAATTAAAAATCATTATGGATCCCAAGGAACTTTTATATCAATAATTAAATTCAAACGGAATTGTAGCCCTAGCAACTCGGGAGGCTGAGGCAGGAGCATCACAAGTTCAAAGCCAGCCTAAGCAACTTATTGAGGACCTACGCTACTTACTTAGTGAGACCCTGTCTCAAATTATAAAATAAAAAGGGGAAGGGAGATGGCTCAGTAGTTAAGTACCCCTAGGTTCAATGCAATACCGCACCCCCCCCCGCAAAAAAAAGAAACTCAAACTGAAAAATGTTCAAAATAGTTCTTAAAAATAAAAACAAACATATTACATACTAATACACTACATTTTAATGAAAATAACTATTTTTCAAAACAAAAATAATCAGGATTCAAAACTGAGTTCAAAGTTTCATAAAAATTAAATTTAAAAAATTAATCAGAAGAATCCCAATGTTTTATAGTTTTGTATGTTTTTTTAATGTATGGCTTAATAGAAAACAGGTATCATTTGTTTTTGCATTTCATCTTTTTGATGTCACAAATCACAGATCATCTGGAAACCTCCATTAAACACTGGAAAAAGAATGAAAGTAAAATTGGCAAAAAATGCTTATATATTATTATTAAAATAGTCTGAACATTGGAAATTCTTTAAGATAATGTCCAAAATGCCCACACTTTAAGAACTTCTATTCTTGGACTAGACAGAGGAGAGGGAAGGAAGAGGAGGCGGCACTGGGATAGGAATGATAGTAGAATGAATCGGACATTATTATACTATGTGCATATATGATTATATAACCTGTGTAACTCCACATCATATACAACTAGACGAATGAGAAGTTATACTCCCTTTACAAATGACGTGTCAAAATGCATTTACTGTCATGTATAACTAATTAGAATAAAAAAATATTAAATTTTTAAAAAATTGCAAAGTATCACCTTAACACTTTTATTTGGTTACATGTTGACATGATACTATTTTGGTTATATAGGATTAAATAAACTACATTATTCAAATTAAAAAAAAAAAAGAACTTCTAAAATGACAATAAAGAAAACTGATGTGATTACAGTTGTGAAAAGTACTAGGAAGAAAAGAAAGGAGAGAATGTAATGAGGAGGGACAGAGAAGTAGCCTTAACTAGGGGATCCAGAAAAAGACCTCTTAGTCATGAAACCCCAAAAGAGAACAAGCAGTCAGCACTATGAAGAGCTGGATGCAGAGATTACTTAACAACTATGAATTTTAAATTGTTTAAATAAAATTTAATATTTACTTTTCATAAAGTACACAACTTGTTATTTTCTGGAAACAAAAAGACCTAGAGATGGATAAGGACTGGGACAAGGATGGCACTCTTTCATGTTTTTCTAAAAGCACCAGTAGATAATAATAAAACTAATCTGTTGGCAGAAGCAGTCATATCTTAAAATAACATTATAAATTCATAATTATCAATTTCATATAATTTTATTAGTGAGTTATGAAACAATATATTCATGAAATCTTTTCAAGAAAAATTTAGTATGGCTTTTAATTAGCAATATTTCTAAGACTGGTGTCAAGGTTAATCTTTCCCTGCTAAACACACCTATGAAGATAACATCTAACATTCTTCTAAAAGATAATAACTCTGGTAAGGTTCAGAAGTAAAAAGGAAACTATTTTAAAATGAATCTGAGAATTTCAGGCCTAGTAATATGCCAGTGTGAAGTACCTCAAACCTACTCTACCCCTACCATACATGTAGAAATGTTGGATAAACTGTGTTTTAAAAGTTTAAATACATAGCCAAGCTAGAAAAGGAAATACAATCAGAAGATGTAAACCCTGCAAGTTAAATGCAGCAATGTCCAAAGGCAAGTCCACATACAATCCACAAGAGCCAAGGAATGAGTTGTACCCCAATCTCTGCGCCTGGGCCCAATGAGTCTTGAATTCGTCTTGAGTAAGGGGAAACTGAAATCTTTTCAAAAAGGTTCAAGAACTAACACCTTTCTCAAAAGCTTGAACTCTATAAAAACTGTTGGTGAGAAGGTAGAAAACAGCAATTGTACAGTATCTTATAGTTAAATATAAACTTATCACATGAGACAAACACCTCCTCCTAAGAATCTGCCCAAGAGAAATAAAAATATATACCCACATAAAGCCATGTTTACAAATGTTCCTAACAGCATTACTCACAGTAGCCTAAAACCAGAAGCAACCCAAAAGTTCACCAAATGCAGAACTATAAACAAATTTTGGCTTATCCATTCTAGAGAATACTACTTAGCAAAAAAAGGGGTCAAACAAAATGTTATGTACTATATGATCTCATTATAAGGAATTCTAGAAAAGGCAAAACAGGGCTGGGGTTGTGGCTCGGTGGCAGAGAGCTTGCCTCTCACATGTGAGGCACTGGGTTCAAATCCTCAGCACCACGTAAAAATAAATAAACAAAATAAAGATATTGTGTCCATGTATAACTAAAAAATATTAAAAAAAAAAAAAGAAAAGGCAAAACAATAGTGACAGAAAGTGGATATAAGTGGTTGCCTAGGGCTAAGATGAGAAGAAAGATACTGAATGCAGAAGGGTACTGTGGTGGCAGTTACACAGCTATTTACAATCACCTACGTTCATCAAACTGTACATTTGTATGTATTACTTTAACTTAAAAATGAAGCCTTTAAAAAGTCTGAAATAATTCAAATATGCACCCACTCCCAATTTTACTCTGAGTTCAAAGATCCCTAAAATGCTATAAGGTCCAAGAATTTAAGTTAAGAATCACTACTATATCCCTACATTATGTATAATACATACATACACACATATACATATGTATACACACTCAAGTTTATAAGACTAGGTAATCAAGAATATATTAAATTATATTAGGATACCTAAAAACAGTATTTTAATGCTTAATGAAACTAATAATCAGCTTCTAGAAAAACCTGCTGCTGATGTAAAACTTGTTTATCAAAGAAATTGGATATTCAAGTATTCACTTTCTCCCACCAAAAAAAAATGCTTTAAAATAAGTTCAAAATACCCATTAACTCTACATCAAAAAGTTTATTTCTCAAAGAGTCAAAGCCCTAAAAAGAAATTCACACTTAAAGGTCATGGGTGAGCTTAAAGATATCTATGAATTTCTTAAAATCATCAGCATTATTTTGTGTCTATGTATTTAAAGGCATTTTTCTGAAGACAGAAACAAAGTTCCCTGGCATTCCTCAAATGTCCAGAGATCCTTAACACTAAAAAGTTACAAAATTTAAAAACCAGCAATAAAAATCTGTTGTTTGTTCATGTGAACAAATATCTTCTTCAACACCTGTTAACTCTGAATTCAAATCTCTTATTGCTGTGGTTGCTCTTCAATTCCACTGCAGATGTTAATGAACATATATCTCCAAATTATCACATAATCTGTAACTGTACATACCACCAATGTAAAAGAGATAACTCTTAGTAGTAGCAGTCAGTTTTCAACAAGCCAAGAGAACTGTTCAGAAGAAGCATATAATGTGCCAATTCAAAACAACACAGCAATTCAACTTTGTATGAAATTATTTATATTAAACCTCCATTAGGAAAAGCAGCAGGTTTGCTATTGTCTCTGTAATAGACATAAAAAAGATCTGTTGAAAAACCAACTAAAATAATTAGACTTGAGTTAAAACTGTCAAAGCTATACTGTTATTTTTAATCTGCTTTTATAAAACTGAACTCATTGTGAATGTTGCTGGGTACAACCTGTGTGGCATAGCTATAGCAAACAAAGCACTGAACTACTTGTTCATCTTTTTAGATAGTTCACAGATTTTTTAAAAAGGCTCAAATTGAGATGCTAAAACTAAAATTAAGTAAATCTAGTGGTATTTAGTGACCACACTACTACTTTAGTCAGTTTTGTGTGTTTTGTTTTGCTTTATTTTTGGCAGTAGTACAGGGGACTGAACACAGGAGCATTCTAACGTTGCCCTTTTCTTTTTTTATTTAGTAACAGGATCTGGCCAAGTTTACCAAGACTCACCTTGAATTTAGGATCCTCCTGCCTTAACATCCCAAACTGTTGAGATTGCAGACAAGTACCACCCCTGGCTCATGAAACTACTTATTTTTTATATGGTTCTATAAATATTATTACACTAGTTACAGGAAGAAGCTATTACTAAAACAGTGTATAAAAATCATTTATAATAATGCTTCCAAGCTATCAGTAAATAAGCTATTTTCCCCCAGTCCATCACAGACCAATACTTCAGTTAATTTTGTTTTAAATCATTTATTAGAAAAGTAAAAATTTTTAAAGAAACAGTGTGCAACGGTCACACTAGGCTATTACAGCAGTATGAAACTGCTATGAAAGCTTCTAATGACTCAATTTCAATCCTATGCTTATCTTGCAGACCAGCATTCACAAACCATAACCCACACACTGAATACCACAAAACCTGCAACATTAGTAAGTAAATAATTCTTTCTTATCTTAATTTATGTCACAAATATGAAGTTTCTCAAATACACCATTATCAATAGACAGGAACATCAAATTGTTTTTACTACCAAGCTCATGTTTTTCTCTCTGACCTTTATTTGGGGGGAGGGTGCGGGAGGGTAACTGATTACTGAACCCAGGGATGCTCTACACTGAGCTATACCCACAGCCCTTTCGTATTTTTTTTAGACAGTCTCATTAAGTTGCACCCAGGCTGGCCCAGAACTTGAGATCCTCCTGCCACAGCCTCCTGAAGAACTAAGATTAATATTTCTGCATTTCTATGAGATGACAGGCATACTCCTCTCCACAGGGTAAGACCATTACTTCCTTAGCTCTAATACTATTTTTTTAATAATTTTTAAATTGGTGATGGACCTTCACTTTATTTATTAATTTATTTTTATGTGGTACTGAGAATCGAGCCCAGTGCCTCACACATACTAGGCAAGTGCTCTACCACTAAACCACAACCCTAGCCCAGCTCTAATACTATTTTAAATTTTTAATTTATAAGGAGTAAAAACAATTTTATTTCTGCAGCAGAGCATCCCTTTGAATTATCAGCTAAGACAAAGAGTAAAATATTCATCCAGGAAGTAGCCCAGCTGAAAGCCTAGCATTCAAGCCTCTAAGCACTATCCTCCCTTTGTTGTCTAGTACACAGTAATTCTAGAAATTCTTATTTATTTGTGAAAATAATGTTTGAGTACAAGAAAAATCTTTAGCTAAAAGCTTAAAAATGAAATCTTCTTACTATCTATACAACTGTGCCCTCTGGTCCATAAATACAGTAAAAACTAGTAGCAAAGTTAAGAAACTGGATACCAGAATACAAAATAAAGCCTGAGTGACAGCTCTGTGGCTTAAGAATACCTTATCTATCCTAGCCTCACCTCCTTCCTATAGAATAAAGCAGACAATATCTATCTCTTAGCACTGTTGCAGATTAAAACCTAATAAACCCAAAGTACCTTGCATACAATGCCTAAGTCTTCAGTAAATATTAACTACCACCATAATAACTGCTATTATTACAACAAACAGTGCACCTATTCTCATTCACTATCCATTCATTTGCCCATCCAATAAATATTTTAAAAGTGACTAAAATATGCCAAGTACATTCAGGATACTGACATGTGGGGTACTAACTGGAATGTTTACTATCCATTCCTCAGAGATTTTCAGCCTATTAAAATGTAAATTATAACATTAAAAATCAAACACCTTGGGCTGGGGTTGTAGCTCTGTGGTAGAGTGCTCACCTGGCACGTGGTTCAATCCTCGGCACCAAATCAAAATTTAAAAATATTTTTTAAAAAATTTTTTTTTTAAAGCAATCACCTATCCTGGAATGGTGGTGCACCCCTGTAATCCCAGCAACTTGGGAGGCTGAAGCAGGAAGATTGTGAGTTTAAAGCCAGCCTCAGCAAAAGCCAGGCACTAAGCAACTCAGTGAGACCCTGTCTCTAAATACAAAATAGGGCTGGAGATGTGGCTCAGTGGTGTAGTGCCTGAGTTCAAACCCTGGTACAACGCCCTCTCCCCCTGCCTCCGAAAAAAGGGGGAAAAAAAAAAAGTCAATCACCTAACACAAAATTATCCTAGAGTTATCTCTCATAACAATCTTATAAAGACTAATACCAGAAAGTGTCAGAACAAGACTTTTTAAATCTGCATTAAAAAAAAAGTCAAGAAGAGAATTAAACTGGATGGGCTATATATAGCTCAGTGGCAGAGCACTTGCCTAGCATGTGTGATGAGGCAGTGGTTTGATCCTTAGCACCACATAAAAATAAACAAAATAATTAAATTTAAAAAATGATAAAGAATACAATTAAACTGATTTACTCAAAATATTCTATATGGATGTGTACATAATTTCCCTTTAAAAGATCATTATCTCAAAAGAAAGGGCAAGGTCCATTCCAAGATCCTCTTTTTATTTCTTTTTGAAATAAAAATCAAAGCCCAAACTGCACCAGTTGCTGGCTAGTTGAAGAAGGGGTCAGACAGGATACACAATTCATAGTTGGTTTTACTCCAGTTTTATAGCTTCTGGGAGGTAAGACCCATAGCATGAATTTCTCACATCAATCATTGTCAGAGAATAGCTATTACTATAGAAAAATTTTATTCTCAAAGAAAATGTAATACCACAAAATCTCCCCTTAGCATATTCTGTAAAGTCAATATCTAGACTTTCATTTAATTCTGGCTTCTTTTTTTTGACTGATCTGTGAACTTGGCAGTTTTCTTATTTGGTTAAGCCTAGATCATTTTTTCTAATACTGAACAAAGAAGGTAGTTTTTGCCAAAATGTAAATTCAAAAAGCAGAAAACTGCATTAGTCTTAAATTAACACATTTTATGGCTCAAGTGGGATAGGGGTTCCATTTTATAACTGGCTGAGTCAAATAATAAATTGGATTTAAATCACTGCTGCTAAGTTTTGATGTGAAAGAAATTTAATTAACTTTAATAGGAGAAAAAAAAAATATTTAGCCCATGACACACATGGGACTAGGTACAATGCTCCAGTATGCTTAATCAATATCACTTCTATATTATTTCATTTTGTAAAGAACACATTTCATTATTATTTTCTTGAACCTAATGATCACTGATGCTCCACATTTTTAAAGTTTAATCAACTAATAATTGTTGGGAAAAGAGGGAGAAGGGAAACACAGTTTCAAGAAATTCAAAAGTGGGCTGGGGATATGGTTCAAGTGGTAGCGCGCTCGCCTGGCATGCGTGAGGCCCGGGTTCGATCCTCAGCACCACATACAAACAAAGATGTTGTGCCCGCCAAAAACTAAAAAATAAATATTAAAAAAAAAATTCTCTCTCTCTCTCTCTCTCTCTCTCTCTGTCTCTCACTCTCTCTTAAAAAAAAAAAGAAATTCAAAAGAACACTACTTGTCTCATAAAAATTCAACTTAGGAAAAGTATAATGATGCAATTAAATGTACAAATACACAATCACAATTTAAAGTTAACTGCTAAAGATGTTTAAGTTTCCGTGTTTATTATCTACACACACACACACACACACACACACACACACAAAAGAAACCCAACCTACAAATTTTCCTCTCAAAAAAAATCGTAACTGCTATAAATTATGTATTTCCTAACACATTTGATTTTATTATATCCAGGAGCACTGACAACTGCTTAAACAGAAAACCTTTAGGTGATTTGGAGGCCTTTTAAGCAGGAAGAATTTGCTAAAATAGATGGGGGGGGGGCTAAAAAAGAATAACTATGGGCCGTTGTAGTGTACACCTGTAATTTCCAAGCTGCTCAGGAGGCTGAAGTAGGAGAATCCCAAGTTTGAGGCCAGCCTTGGCAATTTAGCAAGATCCTGTCTAAATACAAAAAAAATTTAAAAGGGTGAGAGTATAGCTCAGTGGTAAAGGGTCCCAAATTCAATCCCCAGTTCCACAATAAATAAATAAATAAATTCATACTTAATATACATAAACAAACTGTGACTGAGAAGAGGTAGCTGGAAAACAGGGATGACAGCCAGTAAGAGTTTCTTTTTACTATCTCGTCTTTTGTATTTTGATTTGTGTAGTATGTGCCCATACTGCCCAGTGTATTGTCTTTATAATTAAAGACAGACTTAATAGATTAAAAGGGCTTCTACTTTCCAGTATTAAAACTGTTTATAGCCAGGCATGGTGGTGCATGCCTGTAATCCCTGCCAGCCTCAGCAACTTAGTGAAGCCCTAAGGAACTCAACAACATCCTGGCTCTAAATAAAATATTTAAAAAGGGCTGGGGATGTGTCTCAGTGGTTAAGTACCTCTGGGTTCAAAAACAAAAACAAAGGACACTATATAGTAAGTCCATAAGGTCTATTCATCTTTCTGGTCAAAAAATCCTTCAGAATGTATACTTAAGATTATACATTTCTGTATAAAATATAAAATGGCGGGGGTCCTCCAAAAGGAAAATATCATGAGTTTAACTGTTTGAAAGGCTACCAGTAAACCAGACTTAAAAATAATGGCTACAGGGGCTGAGGCTGGGGCTCAGCAGTAGCACACTTGCCTGGCATGTGTGAGGCACTAGATTCAATTCTCAGCACCGTATGTAAATAAATAAAGGTCTATCAACAACTAAAACAATATTTTTTAAAAAAAATAGTGCCTATAATTCCTCAATTGATGGCTGAAAACACCTAGAATATCAGGCAATAACACTTGGTTTTATTTAGTGTAGAATGCTGATTTTCCAAAGAGTTTTTGAGATTTAGGGCTACAGCTATTCCTATTGGATAATTTATTCAGTAGTATTGTGTGTGATGGTTAAGTACAAAATCAAGCCTATGAGGCCAGTTACATAAGGCTTTTGCAATAGTTAAGGAGAGCTAGAAATGAATAGCACAGACAATACAATGATAAATTTAAGAACAAAAAAAAAGTGATCCTTAGGAGAATCTAAGTAAAACCTCAAGGAACAATCAAAGATGAAGCCAGAAGCTTGAGACTTTTCCAGATAGGGGTAACACTAAGAAAAAGGAAATATTTACTGAATTAAATCACTACAACAAGCATATAAACATGCACACTTAATTTTAAAATGAAGACTTTCTAGTCTATGTATTTGTTAAGCACAGGAAAAACACCAGAAAGATAAACCCCCAAATCATAATGG
This sequence comes from Marmota flaviventris, assembly GCF_047511675.1. Classification (NCBI taxonomy): domain Eukaryota; kingdom Metazoa; phylum Chordata; class Mammalia; order Rodentia; family Sciuridae; genus Marmota; species Marmota flaviventris. The sequence continues at coordinate 22,593,244 of NC_092512.1, read as the reverse complement.
TACTACCCAATTCATGTTAAAAGCTTTAAAACTTTCTTCCTTATGGATTTTTGTGGTTTCCCTGAGTTTTCTTACAATATAGATGTACATTTTTCTTTCTAAAAATTTATTTAGCATATATGTATTGTGTCAATTTACATTTACATCAAATGAAACTAGTTGTGGACAGGGATAGAATTATACAAAGTATAGGGCAGAAAATTTTTATATAATCATCAGGATACCTGCATACCTGTGCCATTTAGGGACTAGTTTATTTATTATTTGGAGATAAAACAAGATTTTTAAAAGTTTATCAAAAATAAAGGTGATGAAAAAAATACAGGTGATGTTCAGTGTCAAGAGTAAAAAAAAAAATTCATTATTTTCACTAAGTTAATACTAAGTTACCACTACTTTTCTGAATCACATTTTTTTTCTTGTATGCTTGGGCTTGATACCAATATTAACAAAAATACAGCACACTACTCCAATATATTCAGGTATCCATTTCAGCCTTTTCAGTTTTGATTAAACAGTATGGTTTACCATCAAATAGATGGGTGTGTATGTTACACTGTACTCTGGTACTCAATCTGCACTGGGTATAACACTTTATAGAATGATCTTCTAAAAGTAATTTACAGGGAAAAAAAACTAAAGCTATCTTCCCTTGAAATTGTATCTCATACCTTTCCAAATAAAATAATACGCAAGTATGATAGATTAAATATTTTACCAAAACAAAATTATGAGTTAATTTTGAATTGAAAGCAAATGCACCCAAATTTTCATGTAAATGCTAAAATCAGAAGCTTTCATCCAAGAAAGCTTGGCAGACACAATAAAAAGTGAGAAATATGACCAGATTTAAGAAACCTAAATTTAGAAAATATATGTTCTGACCAAACAAGGAACACTGGATTATTTGTGTTCAACTTAGCTTCTATTTCTCTCATTTTGACATTAATCAAGTCGCATAAATCTGTTTATCAGAGTTTCCTCATTTATAGAATGGGAATAATGGTTCTTTACATCAGAGCTCTTATGACATCAATGCTATGTAATCTACAGTCTTGATTTATGATGGTTCTACTTATAAATCTTCGATTGTACAATGGTGTAAAAAAAGTGATAGCAGTTTGGTTTCAAACTTCTAATTTTTATCTTTTCACAAGTTAGAGATATGTGGTGAGACACTTCCTCACGATGCTGGGTAGCAGCAGTGAGCCCTACTGCCAGCCAGCCAGCCAGCCAGCCATGAGAGCATAAACAAATAGGCTACAGTATGCTATGTTGCTAATCCAAATGTTCAGTAGAATGGGTGTTATTAAATGCAATTTGGGCTTAACATATTTTCAACTTACAATGGGTTTACCAAGAGATAATACCCCTGTAAGTCAAGAAGCACTTTATAAAGTACCTGTTACATAAAAATAAACATCAAGTCCTTAAAATGTAGGAAACAGGTGAAATAATAGAAGAAAAATGAATCAAGGATAACAAGACGTGATCTGAATTCAAGCTCTAGGATAGGCTGCATTATGTCTTTGAAAAGCACTCAGCTTCTGTAAGAGGATGAATCATATGTATAATCCAAATAATACTAGTCCTATCAGTTAATGGAGGTATACCAAGATACAATAATATATGTCAAATGCCTTTTTCTTTTATAAAATAGTTATTATTTACAAGTAATAACATCTTCCTTGTCTGAGAAAATAATAAAACTAAGCAGTCAAGACGTCAGGCTGTGTACTTAATTTAATCCTCATTCAAGAGTGTACTTACTCTAAGGTTAGAAATAATCCTAACAAGAATGCTTAACTGGTTTTTCATCTATAGTAAATAAAAAGCTAGAAGTCAAGGGCATAAGAAATAAATTTAACAAACAAAAAGCACCCAACCTAAACTCAATGACATAGGACATTCATTATATAAATACAAAGACTAGGACTACCCTTTGGAATTTTTTCTTCTTTTTTAATTTTTATTGCATTATAGTTACACATAATATTGAGGTTCATTTTGACATATTCATAAATGCATATGATATAGTTTTCTCCATGTTAATTACCAAGATGACCTTCTTCCATTCTTCCTCCCTCCCCCTGATCACCACTTCTACTCTACTGGTCTTCCTTCTATTTCATTATTTTTTAATCAATGCATTACAATTATCTATAAAACTGAATTCACTGTAATACATCATACCTGCTCCTAGTATAATTTGGTCAACTTCATTACCCAGTTTTTCTCCTTCCCCCCGGCCCCTCCTGCCTCCCCTTTGGTCCACCCTATTTTTGAGAAATACTGTCCAATATGGGTCAATAATTTACATTCTTAATGGTTATACTAAGTCACAAAAAAGTGAGATTATGTTCAATATTCTCCACCTATAATGGTAGAAAATTAGATAATATACATCAGAAGGATTTATAATTAAAATGGTTAAAATGTAAAAGCTTTGGTGTTTGAAAGACTTTCAAGTTATCTGACTGAAAAATTCATATGTGAAATAACCTATTTATTCTCCACTAAAGCCAGATTAAAAATACTGTTAAACATTCTTGTGCAGGGTCTTATAAATACTGGGTGCTCAATTAACGTGAGTGATTTTCTTGAAGATGAAAGTCCAACGAATAAAAAGATGAAATATGAACAAAGCTCATAAAACTAACTAGTTTCTGAATATTCTCAACTGTGTGCTCCTTTCTCACCAATATTCTATTAACCTTATTATCCTACAAAAGACTTACTCAGTTTGCTCTCATGATTCATTTTCAATAAAACTACCACAACAGAATTATATGAATTCATTCAGTGTTTGGATGCCTCCTATATGTCAGGCACTGTTCTAGACACTTGGAAATACTGCAGTGAATACACCTGAAACAGATTCTGCTCTCAAGAAGATGATATTCTACTATGAGGAAACAAACAAGCAACAAGTAAATGAGAGGTTCAGAAAATAACAAGGGCTCAAATGAGAGGACATGAGTTGACAACTAAATGACAACAGAGATAAATGTAACTCAGGCTTTCCCATTAATTAATAATATACTTGACCTTATTTACAAAACCACAGGACGAGAAACTAACAATAAGTTAACAATATACTAAAATGGTAAGATAACTTCTTACAAATATAGGAAAATAAAGCTTAAAAGGTGATAATTTTTTTATTCATGACAGACTTTTTTACTTGCAAAATAAAAAGTGTTAACAAACAATAAAATCTGTTACTGGGTACCACATGATAAATGAGAGAATGAACAATCGCAACAAAAGAACTCCAACAATCTCTTTGTGCTTGACAGCAGGACTATTCAATCTGTTTTCCAGAAATATTCCATCATCAAACCTATCATTTTAAAAGGTAACAATTTTTAATGGCAATGGGTTTTTAGCACTGAAAAGATGGAGGATACAAATGTCTTACACCAAAGAGTTATTATCATTCAACTGAAAAAGTAACTGACATGTCTGATCACATACAAAAATGAATACATGCTGCTATCAATTATAAAAAGTTCAATGAAAGGAAGTCAATATGGACCAGACCAAGTGTTTCTCAAACAATATTACACATATAACCTGATTCAGGTCGAGAGAGGAGGTTGAGAATTTATGATATTTTTTGTCTGCATTTCTAACAACCTCTCAGGTCAGGCCAATGCTGTTCTTATCTTACTGGTGCATGGACCACACTTAGGAGTAGAGAGGAACTAATGAACTGAAAAAGGGTAAGATTCAAATTGTTCTGAGAAAGTAAGTGGGTTTTACATGGAAAGTTCAACAGGAAGGAGCTTGATCTTGTCTACAAAGAGAGCACTTAACTAGAATAAAAATCCACTCTTCTATTCCACAACACTATACCAAACACGAGACCCTTTCAGGAGACAATAAGAGACACAACAAGTCTACTGGAATGAAAAACTGTGATACTATTCTAATTTATTATAGTAGAAAGGACAGAAGTCTAGCCACCAAAGGTAAAAGAGGTGTAGAACACTGGGTCTCCTCATATACTACTGGGGACAAATGTGAAGTGATACAACTGCTTAGGAAAATAATATGACACTACCAAGTAAAGTAAAGCTAACAAGAAACATCCTAAAACTTAACAATCATGATATGAAATAGATATATCTCAAGACTCAAAACATGAGAAACTATACAACTCAATTTATACTTTATTCATTTATTTATATTAATAGTCAAAACTTAATTTGTTTAGAAATAATCTGGTGAAGTTGTAAAGAAATCAAAGAAAGCTCACAATGGTGATTTACATAAAGTGAAGAGAAAGGAGAGGAAGAGATGAAAAGGGGAAGAAAGGGGATTCAAAGATACTCTCGATGTTATATTTTCCAAGTTGAAAATTAGTTAGCAATGTTTATTTGTAAGTATTTAAATTATATAATATAAACATTATCTTGCCTAACTGATATTTTTATGTCATTGACAGCTCTTTTGCTAATGTTATCATTGATCTTTTTTTAATTAATTAATTCAGGGAACTAGTGATAGCAGATTCTACTAACAGTGAAATGAAAAGAATAAAACATTACAAATACAGACGGCTCTTTGACTTCAATAGAAGTGCTTAGCACTTAGAAGAATGTTCTAAAATATTTGTTGAATAAATTACCTCCAATAAATAGATTCATGCCTCATACTTGTTGCCTTTTTCAACTCAGGAAACTAAATAATTCAAAGGATTATTTTGAAGCATAAGCAAATTTATTAAGAAATAAGTTCCTAAGAAATGACTTAAACATTTCCCTAGTGAATAAGTGGTATTTACTTTTGCAGGTATAATTCAAGTCCACTCAAAAATTTGCAGTCTCTAAAGATATGTCATTTAGGGGCTGGGGTTGTAGCTCAGTGGCAGAGCACTTGCCTAGCATGTGAAGGCGCTGGGTTCGATTCTCAGCACCGCATACAAATAAATGAATAAAATAAAGGTTCATCAACATCTAAAAAAAATTTTTTTAAATGTCATTTATTCCAGAACATGCATCTCTCCTCCAATAAGCAGTGAAAGCCCAAAATACCAGTAAGTAGAAGATATATTATTGTTCAAAATATTATGGAAATGAAGGAACATTCCAAAGTAACCCTTCTGCCTGCATCTTTCAAACTCTGCCCTCCAAAGACACTGAACTCAATGATAACCACAACTAACTAGTTTAAGTGATTAGTGAAGATCACTGTTTTTCACTTAATCCAAACAAGAACCCTGTCATAGATAGTTCTCATCCCCACTTGACAAATGAAGAAAGTGAGGCTTAGAAAAGTTAACCTTGCCAAGGTCCCAGAGCTAGTGGATGACAGAGATGAGAAGACTGAATGAACTCTCAAACCAGGCCACCTTTTTTAAACCAGTTTACTTATGTCAGTTCAAAATTTCAGCTGTATGCTGGATCAAAATTATCAGTAATTTCCTCAAACATAGCCCCTGAAATTACAACTTGCACATGAATTTAAAAACCTTTCCTTACTATAAATGTCTAAGGTCTTCACTAATAGAAAATAACAAACCTTTAAAAACATGAAAGTTACCTAATACGGAGGGATCCAAGAGAGGAAGTTTCTTTTTAAGAAAATCAGGAAGAATGTTTTTAAAGCTAAAAAGTCCTACAAATGCACTTTTGTTGTAACAATAGAAATAAAATTTCGTGATTCTAGATCTGTCCAATCCCTTAACCAAGATTTCCATAAATGTCCTAGTTCATAAATCCTAACGACTAAATACATTTTAGGCTATTCTGAGGCATTTTATATAGTTCAGAATTAACACCACAAAAGACTTCATTATGATTATTCGGTTTCAAGTAAAGCGCTGAACTACACTAGAGTGACTACAAGGTAAATCTCTTGAGAAGCTACAGGTGTCAGAAGCCCAGGCAAGGAAACAATGTTGTTTCCCTCACTCTCCCCTTTTCAAAGCCCTAAACTAGGGTCTTAAATCCTTCTCCACACCTTCCGTCAACTGCTGGCACCCAGAAGCCCTTTTTCCAAATTTTCTCTCCCAGACATCTCAAAACAAGACCAAGTATGTGTCACACACATACACCCTCACGCTTCTTATCTGTCCCCAACTGCCCCATCAGAAGCCAGAGATGGCTGTACTATCTCCCGAACAAAAAGTAGAAAGGAAAGAGCAGGGAACTAGGGGAAAATCTGGGACCGGCCTCACGAAACCCAAAGGGAAGGCAGCGAGGACAGGGCGAGCGGGGTCAGGCTGGGAACTGCGCTCCGCACGTGGGCCTGTGGTGACAGAAGTCCACTCACCAAGCCATCTATCTGTACTTGCTTCACGGCCGAATCTCCAGGGCCGCCTTTGCCTTTGCCCTTCCCTACCACGCCGGTGGTGGAGCTGGAAGAGGTGGCGGTAGAGCCGGCGCCTTCCTTACGGGACGCCATCTTTCCAGCCAGACAGGAAGAAAGAGAAACGTGAGTTGCCGGAAACGGAAGTACAGACCTTTCGTGACGTTCTGTGCAATTTGCCTTTGAGGGGCGCAACCAGTGAGAGGCCAGGATGGAGCCACGCCTTCCCTCTCTTTGGCGTCCGGACCTCCGTTCCCGGAGGACTCTTGTGCTCATGCGCACTGTCGATCTTCCTTTCGTCTTTTGCTCAAAGAGTAAAGTAGGGCGTTTTGTGTTTGGTTTTGTTTGGTTTGTTTTGGTTTTGCGGATTGAATCCAGAGGCTCGCACTTGCAGGCTACCGCTCAACTACATCCCCAGCTCTTTTTATTTTTATTTTTTTTATTTTGAGACTGGGTCTCCCCAAATTGTCAAGGTTGGCCTTGAACTTGTGATCCTTCAGCCTCAGCCTCGGGAGTTCTTGGAATTACAGGCCTGTGCCACCTTGCCCTGCTACACCTTTTTAAATGTTGAATAGGTCTTAATTAGGCAGAAGGCATAATAAAATTATTGTTTGCATTTCTGTAGCATCTTTTATGTAAAAATGATTACAGTCTGTTCTTTATGCTGGGAATGTGGCTCAGTGGTAAAGCAATTGCTTAGCATGCTCCAGGCCCTGGGTTCAACCCAGAAAAATATGTAAATAAGAATAAATTCCCATTCTTGACCTTCTGGGGGAAAATTATGATAGTCTTTTTTTCTGGGTAATTATAATAATCTTTTTTCCTCTTTTTTAAGTTTTCTAAATTATTTTTGAAGGTCAAAGCAAAAAAAATATAAAACTGCCTAGTATAGTTTTAAGTGCATATGAAAGAAATATTTAAGGTAGTCATACAAGGACAGCTAAGGAACATATATGTAAGTAAAATTTTCACAGTTGAATCAAACTAGTAAAATGACATGACACCAAACTGTAACAGTTATACTACCAAGAGAAGTCACTGAAAAGCTTTACAAAGAGATACACTAAAAATACCATGGATAGATTAATATAAACTATTAAAACATCTTAATTCCCAGGAATGCAAGAAAAAAATACAAAAACAAAAGGAATAGAAAAATGAATAAAATGGCAGACCTAAGCCCAAACATATCAAATTACATTAATATAAATGTTCCTAATGTACCAATTAAAAGACAATTGGTAGAACATGACTTAATCATAACTGTCTACATGAAGCTCACTTCAAATCTGATGCTTTAAGCACATTGAAAATAAGATGATGAGAAAATATAGCAAGCAACCAAAAGAAAGTGGATACAACAAAATTCAAACATAAGAAAATCACCAGAGGCAGAAGGAGACAATAGTGATAAAATGGTGAATCTCCAAGAACACACAGCAGTTCTGAATGTGTACACCCCAACAACAACTGAGAATTTATGTGAAGGGGAAAAAAAAAAAGCAGCACTGAAAGGATAAATAGACAAATCTGCAATAGCAGTTAGAGATGTTAACTCTCTTCTCCCAACAATTAACAGAACAACTAGGGAGAAAATCAGACTATTAGAAGCTCAACCAATACCATCTATCAAGATCTAGTTGCAGAATACTCAAAGTACACAATGTACATTCTCTTCAAGTTTCCATGGAACATATAGATCACATCCAGAACTATAACAAACTTTAACAAGTTTAAACCTCAATAAAGTGATATCTGAATTGAAATCATTCAGAGTATGTTCTTTAGCCACAACCAAGTAGATTCAAACAAGAAATCAAAGTATTAAGATAACAGGAAAATTTCCAAATACTTTAAAACTAAACAATACATTACCAATAATTCACAGATCAAAGAGGAGGCCCCAAGGGAAATTAAAATACAAACACACATCTCTTTCCCTCTCTCCGTCTCTCCCTCCCCGCCACACACACACACACACACACACACACACACACACACACTAAACTAGATGAATATGGAAATATAAAATATCAAAATTTGTGGGACATAATCACAATAGTATTGAGCGGCAAATAGCTAAATGTGTATGCAGCAAGCAACCATTAATCAGAAGAAAACAGAAGTGGCCATATTCATATTAGATATAGCAAAATTAAGACAAAAGAAAATCAAGAAATGTTTCAAGTCAATAATCTAAGTTCCCTTAGAATCCAAGGGGAGAAAGAGCAGAATAAATCTAAGATTTGCAGAAGAAAGGAAATAAGAAATTAAATCAGGATACTGAATATTCTGAATATATTTGATCACCTAACATGGTTGTTCACAACCATTAAATTACATTTCTGCTTCCCTCAGAAAGAGTTTAATACTGTAGGCATTAATTTCATTGTGGATATTCATTTCCTGGATAAAATAAATTCACAATATGTTCTTCATAATATGTCACAGGATTTAAAGATTTTAGTGTCGTTCTATATTGTTGGAAATGTTTCAAATTTAGTTAAAAGCAAAAAAATGAAAAGATGCTGAGATCCTTCCAAAAAGAGCCACACACCCTGCCCATATGTGATCACCACATGGAAAAAGGAAGGAGAGGATGGCCTGCCATACCTGTGTGGGAAAAAAGTGAACAAATAAACTGTCTACCCAGTTTTGTTTTGTGGTATCACTCTGCCCACTAAGAAAACATGGCCCAGTGAATGCCAGGCTGTGACCTGTCTCCTCCTTAGAACCAGCCAATGTTACAGCTGCTGCCCTCATTAAGCAATGTCTTAAACCCCATTCAAGCCAATGAAATGAAATCAATCAAGACACCAAATTTAAGCCAAACAATTTTTTAAATGTCACTTTATTCCTATTCAGTATTCAGATGAGTCAGAGGATTTTTGTTTTTATTTCAATACACTTCTACTCAGGTGTTACCTGCTTTCAGACCTCTGTGGAAGGCGTGGTTTCTTTGACCATCTGGCAGTCTTGGGCCTGAACTGAGCAATGTGTTCAGCAATGGAGCAAAAAGACATGGAGCATTTCTGCTCAGGGCTCCCAGCCAACCTAGCATTAGACCAACTTAGCATCTGTTCCTGCCTTGGTGTGAAGGAACTTGATAGAAAGTAATATGACCTGTCTATTTTCTATACTTCCTGGAGGAAATTGCATTCATGGCATAGAATGAGGTGGAGGATACTCTCCAGTACATATCAGAAACAAAAGGAAGCAACTGAGAAACTGATGTGACTCCATTTTTGAGAAACCAGCCTCTACCTCAGAGCAACGCCTGTCCAAGGAAGGGGGTGTGACCCTTGTCCTTGGAAAAACCCACAGAGCACTCCTAGGCACATACCCACCCTGCTGAGTTGTTTGTCTGTAAATAACAGGAGAGGTCTGCAGTGCCAGGTTTCCCTGACTCAGGCTAGGTAAGGACCTATAGCAACTCCCTAGCAACCACCAGTCAGCTTGAGACAAAGAAAATACCTGGGATGCCAGATGACCCCCCACTAGCTTATGGTGGTTGATAACTGGTGGGAAACCACGTAGTTTAGCAAGTACACCCTCGTGGCCTAAACCAATCAGTTAAAAGGAATCCCCCTCTTGTATTAACCAATCACCCCTACCCAACTTGTTCCCACCAGTGAATGTGCTAATCAATGTTAAGAGTTGTGGTTTGATTTTCCCGTGGTATGGAATGATCTGCTGTGTGATGTTGTGATGCATAGAGTATTCCCCCCAAACCTATAAAATCTCACTGGACAAAGGACCGCTGCATCGGAACGGTTATGAGTCCAGGCTCAAGCTTGCAATAAAGACTTGTGTGATTGCATTGGATTCAGCTCCTGGAGATCTATTGGGGTCCCAGGAATCTGGCATTACACAACAAAACACCGTTATCAAATGAATACATTGTAACAAAACATTGTATAATGGGCAGAGAGAGAGATTGTATAATGGCTCTATATTTTAATCTCTTCTGTGCAGATTATCTTCTGGTAAAGAAGCACAAAGATATTTTCTTCCTTCTTCTTTCTCCTTCTCATTCTTTTTCTTCTTCTCCTTCCCCTCTTCCTTTTCCTCCTCTGCCTTCCCCTCTTCTCCTCCTCCCCCTTATTCTTCTATGTTTCTTTGAGTAAAAAATCAGACTAACAGTTTATTATCTTCATCTGTTCTCTTTAAAAGGATATATATTTTATGTGATTGTTATGGCATCTCCCAAAACATAAAATTAGCCACTTCTTTTTTAGGGAATCAAGAGTAACCAGGTATAGGAAGAATTAGGAAGTCTACCTTCCAACAGTACTCATGTGAAAGGATCAAAAACTCTCAGTCTATTAAAATGGGTGAAAAAAATAACTTCCCATCTTTTGCCATTATAATTGATGGACTCAGTCTAGATATGAAAATTAATCATATGAGCTGAGTGCAGTGGCACATGCTTGTAATCCCAGCAACTCGGGAGACTGAGTCAGGAGTATTGCAAGTTTGAGGCAATTTAGCATGGCCCTAAGCAACTTTAGCGAGACCCTGTCTCAAAATAAAAAATAAAAAGGACTGGGGATGTGGCTCAGAGGTTAGCATCACTGGGTTCAATCCCAGTGCCAAAAAGAAGAAAGAGAAGGAGGAGCAAAAAAGAAAGAAAATTAAACATGGTAGCTTTCATTCACTCTTACATAATAACCTGAGATAAATTAAGAAAATAAACTTAAAAAGAGGAAGGGTTAGGCCAAGTGTGGTGGCAACACCTATAATCCCAACTACTCAGGAGGCTGACACAGTTGGATCACAAATTCTGCACAACTCAATGAGATCCTGTCTCGGTAGAGCACTCATGAGGCCCTTGGTTCCATCCCCAATATCTATCTATCTATCCCTCTCTCTTTCTGTCTCTCTCTCTCTCTCTCTCTCTCTCTCTCTCTCTCACACACACACACACACACAAAAGGGTCTTTTTTGGCCCACAGTGTTAGAGGTTTTAGTCCATGCTTATTACACCCTGTTGCTTTGAGCCATGATAGGAACATGAGGCACAGGAGCCTGCTCAACTCATGATGACAAAGAATGAAGGGAGAGGAGAGGAGGGGGAAGAAAGGCTGGGGTCCCAGTCACCCCTTCAAGAGCACCCCTCCTGCTGACCTAACTTCATTCACTAGGACCCAATACCTCAAAGTTCCACCACCTTCCAATAGTGCCACAGGTTGCTGACCAATTCTTTAACATATGAGTCTTTGGGAGACACTTATTGAAACCATAGCAAACATATAAATAGGGTGAACCTAAAGTTCAAGATTAAATCAATACACTTTTCATTTTGGCAAAAAAAAAAAATCATTTGACTTAAAACCCTAAACACTCAATGTTTTAGTCAAGTTGAAAAAATGCCTCTGTGGCTGGAATTGTGGCTCAGTGTGAGGTGCGGGGTTTGATTCTCAGCACCACATGCAAATAAATAAATAAACAAAGGTCTGTCAACAACTAAAAAAAGAAGAAAAAATGCCTCTGGGAAATAACTGAAAAAGCTAATAACAACCATTCCTTCGGTATCTCAATCTCTTCACTGTGTTGTCAGCGATTAAAAAAAAAAATGATGTATATGTTAAATATCTTAAAATCAAGGTGTTCATGAAGATAACTATATAATCAACATCAAAGCCTTAGAAGGATTTTGCCTTGATTTGACAAAGATTCCATCAAGAATGCTTTGGACTTAAGTAACCAAAACCAAAGAATAAAACATTTTGAATTAAACAAAAAGGCACTGTACTTTATAGCCTATCAGGGCTCTTAGGGAACAGGGCAGACTGGAAATGAAGCAACACAAAGACACCATTTCCATACCTTTATGATTCTCTCCACTCTGTCCTTTGCAATGTCTTGGTTCTGTCCATAGACTGGCTACCACTGTAATCTCAAAATAGCTGCCAGTAGCGGTTGACACAATACATTTTTTGTTTGTTTATTGAGATAAAAACTCTCCCCCAATCATAGAAAAATCTTCATCTTTACTCTGAGATCAGTTTGGGTCCTGTGCCTCCTTTTGTGTCCACATGTGGAATGAGACTGTGGGAGGTTATACTTGAAGGAGCTAAGCAATTTGTTCAGCTTGATGAAAGGAAAAACAGAAAGGGTAAAGTCAGAGCCAATAAAAAAAAAAAGTTCTTTAAACATAAAACTCAGCATGTGGGCATTATCTACATGTTTGCTACAATAATAATTTTTTAAAAAGACATTTGACCTTTTATGCCAGTATTTTGATTTATGACTTACCAACTTGTATTACAACAAAGTAATCTTGCATTGAAAAAGTTTGAGAAGATTTTGAGTGACTTTTATTTTGTATAATTATGTAATTAATACCTTGTATCGGTGTAATTCAATTACAAATACTAGACTTTGAAATAATAGTCTACTGGATTATTGAAAGCATGTTTAATTTCTTGCCATCAGGAGTTCAGTTTCTGCCCTGTAGTCTTCCTGCTGCTTAAAAATATATACGAAACCATGAGTGAAAGAGACGTCTTCAACATTTTGTTAAATATAAACAAATGGTGTTTTCAGAAAATCTCTTTAAAGGTAAAATCTGACATAATTTTCAATATTTAAACTCCTTTAAGTAACAGTAATAATATTTGCTTACCTAGAGTAATTTTATAAGTATTCATTAATCTTCTTTGATAGGTTAAAATGAATGGTCCCTTATAGCTTGAACTTCTCTACCAGTTTCAGTTACAATTTAAATAAATTTCAAATGGCCATGTTTGTTGCATCAAAGACATTTTTCTCACTGCTAATACTTCTTAACTTTTTGATCTGCTCTGCTAATGTTTGTTTTCACCACTTGAACACTATAAAACATTGTATAGTAAAATGCCAACTATTCAAATCCCTTGTAGTGAAACACTGAATTCCTTTAGATTTACCCAACTTGGCAGTATTCTATGTAAGTATGGTTTCATCTAAATAAACTATTATAGCAAACTTGCTAGTCTAATTTTATATTGTCATCAGACAAGAGTTATTTGATGATATGTAGTGATGGGCAGTTCCTGGTTACTGTCTGGTTTAGAAATGTCCTTGACAGCCAGGTGCAGTGGTGCCCACCTGTAATCCCAATGTCTCCCAAGTTGGAGACCAGCCTCAGAGGTTGCTCAGTGAGGTCCTAAGCAACTTAGTTCCTCAAAATAAAAAATAAATAAATAAATTTTTAAAAACTGGGGATGTAACTCAGTGGTAAAGCACCCATGGATTCAATCCCCATTATGGGGTGGGAGAATAGGGAGAGCCTTGACAAACAGAAATTTCCTTGAAAACTTCCTAAGAGTCATGTTTTCCCCTTTGTTACTTGACTTGAAGGAAGAGCAAGGCTCTTAGTGGCAGGGCTGATACACAGAAATCCTGCTTGGTTTCTTCAGTTGACAAAGGGTGTCTATTAGTCAGAGTTCCTAGAGGAACAGAATCTACAAGAAGTATGATTATAGAAAGGAGATTTATTAGATTGGCTTACACAGTCAGAAGCTGCATGGTCCATAATGGCCGTCTGCAGGCTGGAGAACTGGAGGAACCAGTAGCCCTGCAGTCCAAGAGGCTGAGGTCCCAGAACAAGAGGGATCAACAGTGCTACCCTAGTCATAGACCAAAGGCTTCTGGAAACTCCCTGGAGAATCACTGGCAGAGTCTGCTTTGAAAAAGTCAAAAAGCAAGAGTCTGATATCCTCAGGAGATCACAGTAGCAATTAAGAAAAGAACCCTTCCAATAAGAATCAAGCTTGCATCTGCTCTTGCTTCCTTGTTCTTCAACTTTTATTCCATCCAAGCCACCATCCTGATAGATGGTGCTGTCCAAGCTTAGGGAGGGTCTCCACTTCAGTTTGCTATCCCACATGCCAATCATTCCCAGACACACCCTCATTGACACACCCAGAAGCCTATTAATCATTGGTGTCTCTTAATCCAATCAAGTTGACATTTCAAATTAACCATTACAGGGTAACATTAATATTTCCTTGTTGTCCCTTGCCCACACATCTGGGGTTCTTATTTAGCTAAATTTTCCCTACTAGAGATGTATCCTCCTGACATTAATTCAAATCAAATTGCTTATACTTTCGAAAGAAATTAATGTCAAGATGGCTTCTATAGGATGTGTAAAGGATTTGGTTTATTTTGCTTTGAAAAATGGTCTACCTTTTAGAGCCATCTTAGAAACTAGAATTTTGAACCTGTTTAAAGGAAAGGGCAATTGTATTGGTGAATACGAGTTAACATTGAGTTTTCATCAAACACATCTGTCAGTATAACTCTCCTCTTCTACATCTTTATAGAGCAAACTTGAAATGTATCATTAGAATTGGATTTGGCTGCATCTAAAAGAAATAACATACTTAAAACCAAAGTAGAAGTTTATTTATTTATTCATGTAAAACATATCCAAGGGAAGGAAGTCTAGGTTTGGAAAGATGTTGCAGCCATCTAGCCTCCCTGTCTTAACTGCTTTGCCAGTATTTGCTCATGGACCCATAGGCTGCCGGAGTTCATTCATCACATCCCAATTCCAGGGATTAGGAGGGAAGAAGGGGAAAGAACAAAAGTGCCCATTGCCAAGCTAAGTCAACTTCCCTTAGTAGCCTTCCTAAAAGTCCTTGCAATGCTTACATATCTTTGGCTAGCACATTATCATACTTAACTGCAGAGAGAGGTGGAGAATGAATCCTTTTATCTAGGCATCACTGTCCGAAATAAAAATCAGGATCCTATTGCTGCAAGGAAGAGAGGAGCTGGGCAAAGCAGTGCATGCTTATTATTCCAGTTACTCAGGAGACTGAGGCAGGAGGATTGCAAATTCCACCTCAGGTGAGGCAACCGAGTAAGGCTCTGTCTCAAAATGAAAGAAAAAGGATTGCAGAGGTAATCTGATGTTATAATGGATTCAATTCCCAGTACTAAATTTTTAAAAAATGAGAAGAAGGAAGAGTAAGAGGAAAAGAGAAAGCAGAAGAGGAAGAGAAGGAAAAAAAGGATGAGGAAGAAAAGATAAGAGGAGATAGTAAAAATTCACATTCTGTATCATATTTATTATATTGTCATGTAACCATTAAAAATAGAGAATGAGATCTCTGCCAATGGACCTTGGGGAGGTGTGTATGAGCATTTCTACAAGGATTGTGAAGTGAGAAAAGCAAAATGTATAGAAGTGATGGAATATGATTCCATATTTGCATAAGAGTATCTTCATGTATGGACATGCATGTGTATGCATGTGATATAAGTGTGTGACCATGGAAACACTGCAGAAGGATGCACAGTAGTTTGTTAACTTGTATCATATAGGTAAGAGGAGAGGGAATGAACACATTTTTACTCTTCCACTTATAACAGGATGAACTTTTCCTGTTTTGTAATTAAGAAAATTAAAATTATTAAAATGTGATAGCCTTTAGATCTAACTTTACTGACTTTTCTGACAGATATGAAATTTCACAGTAAAGCAGTCCACAACGGAGTCTATCCTAGGAGATCTCAGTGAAGAGCTTCATACTTCAGTACAAAGCAGTTTCCCTAACTTGTTTTAATATGTATATTTATTTAGCTAAGTTGTTTATTTAGAGAGAATGTTAATTAGATAATTTAGAAAAAGTGTAGTAATCTTTCTGATGAAGGTAAACAAATATTTATAAATATTTAAATATGAGTATAAGGCAGAATAACATTACAATAGATATTTTAGATGAATTTTCTAATGCTTATGGAACTGAACAAAACCATACTTACATTTATGAAATGAAATAGAATAACCATTATAAATTGTATTTAATGTTTACCCATTTAATTCCACTTAGGCTATAAATCTTTCATGAAAAAGTCCTATGTGGGAATTAGTCACACCTTTCAACAATAAATCATTCTCAATGTCAGTTTGTCTTCATCAAAATTTCATGAAGAAAAAAATCCTTGAAATCATGTACAATATCTCATTATAAATTATATTTGATCCACACAGAATAAAGAACATGAAAATTATGAAAATAAATAAATAAATAAAAGAATTCTCTACCAACCTCAGCTGAATGTAAATGTGTATTTGGCATAGAAAATGTCCAGTATAGTGACCTGGTCACTGAGAAAAAAGCTAACAGCTAGCAATACTAAGACATTACTGTTCCTGCACTGTAAGATTAAACAAAATAATGACCATTAAAGGTTTTAATAGCTCTTCCTGTAAGCGGCTGAGGTGATCTGTGAAAATGGTATGCTACTCTCTTGATCTGGAAAACCCCACAAAAATCATGCAAATCAAAAGGTTCAAATCTTGGTGTTTACTCTAAGAACACACATGAAACTGCACAGGCCATCAAGGGTATGCATATCTGAAAAGCCACCAAGCACGTTAAAGATATCACTTTAAAGAAGCAATTTGTGAGCTGGGGTTGTGGCTCAGTGGTGGAGCACTCGCCTAGTGCATGCAGGGCCCTGGGTTTAATTTTCAGCACTACATAAAAATAAATAAAATATTGTGTCTTCTTTAAATATATATATTTAAAGAAGCAATGTGTGCCATTCTGACATTACAGTGGTAGAGTTGGGAGGTGTGCCCAGAGTTTGGATGTAGATTCTCTGGTCATTGAACATATCCAGGTGAACAAAGCACCCAAGATGTGCTGCCATACTTACAGAGCTCATTAACCCATCCATGAGTTCTCACCGCCACACTGAGATGATCCTCACTGAAAGGAACAAATTGTTACTAAACCCACAGAGGAGGCTGCACACAAGAAAAAGATATCCCCAAAGAAACTAAAACAAAAACTTATGGCATGGGAATAAATTCAGTATAAAATAAATGCAAATAACGTAAACAAAATCTAATAATGGTATTATAATAATTTTCAAAATTTTTGATTTAAATTTATATCCAAATAGTTTATTCAATAATGGCAACATTTGACTTCTGCCTTGGTGGTGGCCAAATATTGATTTTCCATTACTAGTACATTTGGCATCTGGACAAAAGTGTATTAAGTGGATCACTTAATAAAAATATCATACTGGATAAACAGTGATATTTTACTTCAAAAGGTCATGAGGAACACTAATGAGCATAATAATGACCTAGGAAGATATTTTTAATAAATGTCACTTCCTTTCCAATACTGTATGCACCACCTGCCCATTAGTAGAAGAAAACTCTGGCATTAATACAAAAAAAAAAAATTAATGCTGAGGTTGCTAAGCTCTATGGTACAATAAGATGTATTGGAAGAAAGATCACATTCACATAACATATATGAGCATATTGTTACAATTGTCCTATTTTATTATTAGTTATTGTTAATGTCTTATGATGAGTTTATAAATTAAACTTTATCATAGATATGCAGGTATAGGGAAAAAAAACATAGTGTATGTAGTTTTTAGGTCTATCCACAGTTTTAGGCCTCCACTGTGGGTCTTGCAATGTTTCCCCTGCAGACGAAGGTAGAATATTGTAGTACCCTTTTCCCTCACCACTTGTTCTGAATCAGAAATGGGCATTTTAAAAATGCACAATAAAAGTTTTTCCTACAAGTCCTGGGATCATGTTTTAAGAAACACTGCAGTAATATAAAACTTTATTTTCAATTTGATAATCAACACTCTAGGCTGTCTTCAGATTTTCATCAGAAGGGTAGTTGTGCAAATTGGCACTGTCATAAATGCAAAACTTGAAAAAATTATGCTGTAGTTTAGTAAATTTAAGCAAGAACAACAAAATAGAATGTGGCTCAAATCCCTAGTGTTATACCACATTTTCCTTCATACTGAAAAGTAGCTAAGGAACTGGTAGACAGATCTGTGAGGCTACTTTAAAAAAGGTTTTAATTGTTTTTTTCAGGCTGGAATGGTATCATTTCTCTCTTTGTAGGGGGAGGATAGTTGGAGGGGGAGTTGGCATACAGTGATAAAGAAAGGATTCAAATCAGAACATAGTGGGCAATTATACTTAAGGACCACGAATCCAATCCTACACTGATTTTTCATGGCTTCCAGTTCCTAAATTTATTTTCAGTTCAATGAAAGCAGCCATCTAAGTGATGGGTTGGGACTGAGGTCAGGACTAACTTTATAGAAAACCTTAGTTCCAATTTCATAAACCTATATATTGAAATAAAAACCCAAATGCAAACAATACATTTCAATCACATTGTAAATCATTTTTCTGTAACAGTTCTTTCAATCTTCAGCCAAAACTGGAACTGGGACAAATTCCAGGCCAGGACAAAAATGAAAATTTCCATATTCCCTTTCCTTTGATTAGCAGATATCCACTGGGGAACTCGAAGTTTTCTGATTCACTTTTTTTTACTAATCAAATTGACCAAATAATTTCTAAACCTTCAACCAGTTCTGTACCTTCCTGTTATTAGCCCAGTGTATAGATTTCCCCTGTCAGAAACTATGGACATGAAAGTTGTCCTTAAAATGGAACTAAGGCCTGGCAATACTGCACCTTGTGACCCCAGAGACTGAAGCAGGAGGATTCTAGGTTCAAAGCCAGCCTGTGCAACTTAGCAAGAACCTGTCTTAAAATATAAAGTACAAAAGGGATGGGATATAGTTCAGTGATAGAGCAACACTGGATTCAATCCCCTGTAACCCTCTCCCCACAAAGAAAGTTCTTCCAGGACACTTCCTATGAGTGATTAAAAATGGTCTTAAGGGGAGGAGGAGATGCAAAACAGTGGGACCCTTTACTCTAACATATGGCTCCTGAGTGGGATTAACTTCTATAGGGTATAGTAAGAATGTGTGAACTTCAAGCTGGTGACCTACGTTCCCCACACCCAGGAACCACATGCCCTTAGTATCTGAGCTTAACTCTTTTTTTTTTGTACTGAGGATTGAACCCAGGGGCATTCCAACACTGAGCCACATCCCAGGGTCACACTGAGTTCTTAGAGCCTCGCTTTTGCTGAAGCTAGCTTTGAACTCGTGATCCATCTGCCTCAGCCTCCCAAGCCACTGGGATTACAGGTGTACAACATGGCTTCTGGCATTGTGCTTAACTTTTTTACAGGAAAGCAGTCACTACAAACCTCCCAAGCCATGGCTGTCCAATACTGACTTTTTTGTTGTTCTTGTGGTACTGGGGATGGAACCCAGGGCACTCTACCACTGAGCCACATCCCCAGACTTTTTTTTTTTTTTTTTAATCATGAAAGGAAAGTCTCACTAAGTTGCTTAGGACCTCGCTAAATGGCGGAGGCTGGCCTTGAGCTTGTGATTCTCCTGCTCCAGCCTTCAAAGTCACTGGGATTACAGGCGTGCACCCATCTGCCCTGCCAATATTGGCTTCTTTCCTTTTCTCACTTGGGAATTATAAACATGAAGGGCAGTAATAAGGACACATTCCATACTCCCTTTCCTTTGATTATTTTTCTTTGAAGCGGATACTCAGCAGATATCCACTGGGGAACTCTGATTCACTTTCTTTATTAATCAAATTGACCAAATAATTTCTAAACCTTCAACCAGTTCCCGTTATTAGCCCGGTGTAGTTCACAAGTTTCTGGAACATATTTGGGCTCAACACTATCACTTACTATTTTTATACTGCCAGTCTTTGGAGGCTTGCTACGTGCAAAATAATGAATTAAACCAAGCGAGACCACCATCAGGCCGAAGTCAAGGTGCGCCCAGGCCGGGAATCGCGCGCTTCAGCGGTTTTCCCGCGCCGGCCCGGGCCCCGCCCCCAGAGCCTGCCCCTTAAAGCGCGGGCACGACGCTCCAAGCGTCCGATAGTCTGTGAGTGACGTAAGCCAGGAGGCCGGTAGGGGAAAACCCAGGCGATTGCTTCCGGGGCCATAGGTGCTTTATTTCCGGGAGGAGCCGGCACTGCGGGACGCAGGCGTGCGTAAGGTTTGTGCTACTGTGTTCGGCCTGGTGGCCTCGGTCGGAGTAAGCCAGCCATGAAGATTACCAGGCAGAAACACGCCAAGAAGCATCTTGGCTTCTTCCGCAACAATTTCGGAGTCCGCGAGCCGTACCAGATCCTGCTGGACGGCACCTTCTGTCAGGCAGCGCTGCGGGGCCGCGTCCAGCTGCGGGAGCAGCTGCCTCGCTACCTTATGGGGGAGACGCAGCTGTGCACCACCAGGTGGGCCCGGCGAGGAGGCGCAGGGGTTGGGGAATGTGCTAGAGGCCTGCGTTGCGAACCCTCGAGGTGTAAAACGCCCTGCCCACGAGGAGTTGATGATAAGTGGAGGCCCCCCTGGCAGTTGGTCTAAAATCTTCATAGTAGGCAGTTGTGCAGTACACTGCGAATATCAGGTGTAGCTAGCCTGGTGAATAAGAACTAGTGTTTGGCAGTCAGGGAGACCTGGCATCGAATCTTGGTCCCACTCTTACCAGCTCTGTGATTTCGGCAGCGTTACTTAACCTCTCAATCTCACATTGCTCAGATGCAAAAATAGAGATTATAAATACTTATAAGATTGTCTTAATGTCATGTAGAGCATTTTTCAGCACACACACACAAAAAACTCCTTTAAATGGTTGCTGGTATTTGCATAGCTGGTTAACGTGTATCGTCCATCTAGTTCTTTACACATGTGCACACACAAACACAGCTTTTACTGTGTACACTGTGTTTTTTTTTTGTCTTCTTTATTCACATCACACTATTTGATGGACAGGTTTCCATAGGTGGAATTTCTCAAGCAGCGCCAGAACTGGGTTGCAGATACCCTCAAATTTTTCACGCCCTTAGTTTTCAGTGCTGCCAGACAATGTCTTCAGTAGCCTGGGCCTTTGAATTAATTGTTTCAGGCTATGAGCATTTTGTTCAGTTAGTCTTGTGTACCACAGAAATATTACCATTTAAAAAATTGTTTTGGGTACCGGGGATTGAACCCAGAAGCACTTAACCACTGAGCCATATCCTCAGCCTTTTTTATTTTGAGACAGTATCTCACTGAGTTGCTCAGCCTGGCTTTGGATTTGAGAGCCTTCTCCCTTAGCCTCCTGAGTTGCTACATTATAGACATGCACCACCATGCCCAGCTAGAAATATTACCATTTTAATAGCATAGTACCATGAAATTAAAAAGGTTGAGAAGTTCTGCAGGAACATATGTAGTCTACAGCATTTCTTCTTTCAAGAATTTAACTTCTGGAGATTTTCAACAACACAAAAGTAGAATAATGTAATGAAACTATCACCTAGCTTTTGCAGTCATCAACATGGCCAATCTTGTTGACTCTCCACTCCCCCTTTATTGATGGGTTATTTTATTTATTAACTATTATTATTGGGCTTGTATCATGAAGAGATAAAGAAGTCTTTTTAAAATCAGGATCCAGCTGGGCATGGTAGTGCATGCCTGAAAAAAAAAAAATCCCAGCAGCTCAGGAGGCTGAGGCAGGAGGATTGCAAGTTCAAAGCCAACCTCGGCAATTTAGCAAGGCCTTAAGTAACTCAGGGAGACTCTGTCTATAAATAAAGTATTTTTAAAAAGGCGGGGGTGCTGGGGATGTGACTTACTGGTTAAATGCCTGTGGGTTCAATCCCCATTTCAAAAAACCTAGGATCCTGCTGGGTTTCTGTTCTCCCAACTAAAAGGCTCAGGGATCATTCCAGTTAAAACTGGGCTAACTGGGCTGCACAAAATAACCACACAAGAGACACAAATACCTTTTTCTTTGGGGTCGCTGTGACAGCTCCTCTGACCTTAAGGGTCCACAGAAAGAGAGCTGAGAGCACACACTGACACCTTTTATTGAGGAGAAGCTATTCAGATGAGGCAAGGGGTCAGGTTTCAGGAGGCTGAGTCTGTCTTCTTGATGTCCACTCTGAGCAGGTTGACTGACACCTGGGTAGGCCACACCCAAGGACACAGTAAGAGAAGGGGACACACACAAGGCACTTACTTCCATGGAAGATTCTATCCTAAACAGGGCAAGGAATTATATTACAAAGGAACAGGTGAGCATAGCTTCACCCATGGGGCTGTAGCAAGACACACCCATACACCGACCCTCGAACCAAAGAAGGTTGGGGAAAGCTCTGCCTCTTTCTGTGACTGAGTGCCTCAGCACCCAGCCGGGGAGTGTGACCCAGTCACGGGTAAGGTTGGTCTCCCACAGGATCCAAACAAGATATATAAATTGCTTTCATTCTACAACTCTTTAAGATTTTCAAAATTATAACAATTTATCCTTCCCACTTTTTTTTTTTTTTGACGTGTTTTTGAGATACTGGGGCATGCACTTGTTAGACAAGCAGTCCACCTGCACACCTGCAATCCCAGCAGCATTGGAGGCTGAGGAAGGAGGATAGCAAGTTTGAGGTCAGCCTCAGCAACTTAGCAACACCCTGTCTCCAAAAAAAAAAGGGGGGGGGGTAGGAAAAGGAAAAAAGAAATAGTGCAAGCTTAAACCTGGGAGATGAAAGGCTTCACCCAAAATTTTTGTAAGGAGACTGCTGAAATAGGTAGGACTAACTAGCCACTGATGGGATATGGGTAGGAATGAGGAAGAAGGGTCAGTTATGATTTCAGATTTCTACCTAAGATGTCTGAAAAAATAATGATTCCAAAAGGATACCAAATCTTAGAGGAGAAATTTGCAGTTAGGAAAGTAGTTTGATTTTAGACATGGTGGATTTAAAGAACTTATAGAAGGACAACCAGGAAGTATTCAATAAGTCTGCAATTCCTGAAACAGGTCAAAACTGATTACTGAAAAAAAATTAAATCATCTTTCTTAAAAAACAAAATGAAACTAATGAGATGATAGAGGAGATGAAGCAAGGAAAAGTCTGGCAAGGACTGGGTAGGGTTGATGAAATCTCTGGCTCATTGGTGTTTTTTTTTCTCTCTCTCTCTCTCTCTCTCTCTCTCTCTCTCTCTCTCTCTCTCGTTAGTGGGAAGAAGTGCCTGAGTACCCTTTCTTATTAAAATGCTAATACAAGTGGGTCTCCATAACTATGAGTACGCCATTTGTAGATTCAAGGAACCTTAGAAAACATTTTGACGGAAAAAAATGCATCTGTAACAAATGTGTAGAGACTTTTTTTTTTTATATATATTATTCCCTAAACAACGTACTATAACAACCCTATATAGCATTTACCTTATGTTAGGTGTTAGAAGTCTCTAGAAATGGTTTAAGGTATACAGGAAGATGTGTTTAGATTATATGCAAAGACTGTGCCGTTTTATAGAAGAGATGAGTATTCCCAGATTTTGGTATCAGTGGGGATCCTAGAACCAATCCCACAAAGATATGAAGGATGACTGTACTTGGTTCTTCTATAAGAGATGCAGACTAGGGGAAGAGAGAGGAGCTAGAAATTTTTAAAAAATTAATATCACTGTGTCATTCCAATTTTGGTAGTTTATACATGAGACTGAGAAACATTGACTTATATTAATATGAAAATGCAGATTGAAAAGAGGTTATGATTTTAAACATCCTCATGACTTGAGAATTTTTACTTTTCTGAGTTGAAAATATACAAATTTTGAGAGTATACACATTTGCACTTGAAGTAAAAGCCTATCCATTGGCGGCGGGCAAGGGATCTGTTGTCAAACTGTTGGATTTATGTCTTGGCTTTTCCACAGTTGCTTGAATTGGAATGTGTTAATTGAAATCTCTCAGAATGGGGTGCTCTAAAATAAGAATAATTTTAAAGTAACTTCATAAGTTATTTTGAGATAAAGGAAGAATTTATGTGAAGAACAATTTGAATGGGCTGAAGATATAGTTCAGAGGTACAGTGCTTGCCTAGCATGGACAAGGCCCTAAGTTTGATTTCCAGCACTGCAAAATAGAAAAAAATAAACAAATTTTAAAAAGCAATGTGCATGCTGTCAGGCACATAATAAGTACTAAGTAAATTTTAGCAATTATATTCTTTCTGCTTGGTCCATGCATTTTCGAAGTCTTTTAAGATTAAAATAGCTACCTTATGACAATTTCAAATTGTAATGGTATAGTTTTACATTTTAAAAACTTCAGTATTGTGTTTTATACTTCCTTTTTTTTTTTTTTTAAAGAAATATCTTTGTTATAATTGTGGGCTACTAATAGCATTTTTTTCTTGTCTTTTTTCAGATGTGTGTTAAAGGAATTAGAAACATTGGGAAAGGATTTATATGGGGCAAAACTGATTGCACAGAAATGCCAAGTTCGAAATTGTCCCCATTTCAAGAATGCAGTGAGTGGATCAGAATGTCTGCTTTCCATGGTTGAAGAGGGAAATCCTCATCATTATTTTGTGGCAACACAGGTAATTTTGAACCACAAATCAATTTTAACTATTTCTGTATTTTAAGTATATGGAGCTTTTTGTAATCAGAAAAAATTTGCTGAAAGTGATTTTAAAAATATAGATCTTCATTTTCAGTCAATAAAAGGAATTGTCATTTGAGACTATGCGAGAACCTGCAGTGTATTGAATTTGCTCTTGTCACTGAAGTTTCTTTTTTGAGAATGAAGAATTATTGATATAGAAATGTGTGATTTGTTTTAGGGTTCTTCAAGAGAAGATGGTCAAGAAGTTCATATGCACACTGATTTGCTTAAATATTTTCTTCCAGAATTATAAACTTACATAGAGGCAAAGCTGAATCTAGAATCCAAGTCTTAATTTCTGTTTCTCTTAGCACTTTTTTTCCTTCCTTCCTTCACCCTTGACTATTGACAAATCCAGGTCATACTTCTGCTACTTACATTGCTTGATCTCAGTTTGTGTTTTCCTTCCTTTATTATAAAATATACCCTTAGTGAGACACACTGATTTAAAAAATATAATTTGTGTATACCCCTCATTAAGTTCTTAGGAGCCTATATAAGTTACCTTAATTGACATATTTGAACTAAATAATTCTATTTTTCTTTTTAATAGGATCAGAATTTATCTGTGAAAGTAAAGAAAAAGCCTGGGATTCCTCTGATGTTTATCATTCAGAACACTATAGTCTTGGACAAACCTTCTCCCAAAACAATCGCCTTTGTTAAAGCGGTAGAGTCAGGTCAGCTTGTCTCAGTGCATGAGAAAGAAAGTATCAAGCAACTCAAACAGGAACAGGGGTTAGTGAAAAATCCTGAACAGAGAAGAAGAAAAAAGCGCAAGAAAATAAGTGGCCCCAATCCTCTTAGCTGTTTGAAGAAAAAGAAAAAAACAGAGGACACAAAATCACCTGCTTCTAAAAAGAAAAGAAAAAGAATAAGAATCCGGAACAGATCTACCTCCAAAGTACTTTCTGAGAAGCAGAATGCAGAAGGATAATGAATTCTTTGGATACTTCTAAAGACATTCACGTGTGAAAAATTAATTTACTTTAAAGACTATATTTATGATTAAAGATTAAACTTATTTTTATAAATGAATAATGACCCATATGCTTTTTCCTAAAATAACTTATAAAATAGAGTAGTTAGGTTTAGGTGTAATAGAGTGCACTTTTTTCAGTGGTTTTGATAGAGATTTTTCATTGTAAAATTATTGTTTCCCATCTCTCCCAAATGTTGTATGCAAATAGGTTTTAAAATCAAACAGTTTGGGGCTGGGATTGTGGTTCAGTGGTAGAGTGCTTGTCTAGCACGTCTGAGGCCCTGGGTTTGATCCTCAGCACCACATAAAAATAAAGTTATTATGTCCAACTACTTCTAAAAAATAAATGTTTAAAAAAAATTCAAACAGTTCTAAAAGGCTTGTGACAAAAAAAGAGGCAGTGCCTCAGATATACAGAGGAAATTTCCTCTTTCAACTTCAGAGTTCACATTACCAAATTATATGGATATTGCTACCTTCTATCCATTCGTTATTTGACCTACTACTACAATGGAGTAGTAGGTCAATGGAGATTGTGTTACTTTGACTCCTCTCCCATTTTTCTGCCACATATATTTTAGTTTTTGTACATCACAAATTCCATGTTTGTATTATTAACAACTAGAGTTATCAGACTTTTCAAAAATGTTCTCTTCTGAACTAAGTGGTATGCTATGATTACATTTGTTTATTATACCATTATTTCTGACGTTAATGTCCTCATTTTTTTTTTTGGCATCTGACTTAATTTTGCAGTATTTGCCATTAACAACGTAAAGGACTTCACAGTATAGTTTTCCATATGGTTATTACCAGGTCATTCTTTTCCCCTGGATTACTCAGGTACCAATGTGCAAAGTATTCTCTTGAGCATTTCCTTGTCACCTAAGTATTCTTTGCCTTTATCCAGAGGATTTTGTCACATTCTTTGCCTACATTCTTTGTTTTATTCATCCATATTTTTACCCTAAAGGAGCACAGAGTATGTAGGAAATATATATTTTGACTTTTTTTTTTAATTTGCGGTGTTGGGGATTGAACCCAGAGCTGTGCACATACTAGGTGAGTGTTCTACCTGCTGAGCTATATCCCCAGCCCAGTGTTTGATTGGCAGTGTGTCTCTGTCATCTTTGTTGCACTGATAATCTAGCAAAGTATAGGATTCCTGGTTGAAGATAATTTCATTCACATTTCCTTAAGAACCTCTCAATTATAAATATTTATAAGTTGCTAGGGGAAAAAAAGCCCCTTTACCTTCTTTGAGTTCCATTTGTCCTGTGGGTTGATAATTTTCTTTTAGATGTGAATGTTAACTTCGACAGCAAGAATCCCAAAATAGCATTCTAAGATTGTATTGTTCAAAGTGTACAAAGATTCAAATGTTTTTGCATTGTAAGATTGAATGTATAAAGTTATTGGAAAAGTGAAATCTGATCAACAGCTCCTGACTTGGCCTTGATGTCACCTTAGAGCAGTGGTTCTTAATCTACCTTCAGAGCATCATGATGAGGTACAAAGTACATCATGAATAACTTATTAATAGCTAAACTGACATTTCTTATATGTGAGAATTGTAATTCCTACAGAAATGTTATTTTCAGTTGAGGTCAAGGACACTTTGGAAGTGTCCATTTCAAATATGCTAAAACACATTCATTCTAACAAAATTATCTACACTCATTCAGCATTGATCATCTATTAATAGTCTGAACTAGAACTGAAGAGCTGGGAAAACATGTTTATGCAGTAGTTATTAAAATATTAAAATCATTAGTATTTTGAAACTGATTAATTACATATTTTTCTGGTAAAATTACCTTTAAAGATATATTTTAAAGTATCTCATGTCCTTGTACTATAGTTTTTTAGTGAATGCTACCCTTTTGTTACCTCCATTAAAATCTGAATCACGACTTTCTCTCTAAAATTTGGTGAAGGGAGCCCTGGTACTATGCATATGAGATTATAACCCATCTTGTAGTTTGGGGTAAAAATGTTGAGAACCTTTGCTTTAAAGAGTAGTTACTAACTTTATTGGGCATAGCACTTTGGAACATTGAAACTTTACCAACCTAATAAATAATGTTTCTGAAGGCCATTATCTCTTATGAATAATCCAAAATAATTTGCAGTTATGTTTAAACAGGATTTGGTCAGACTCCCAACATTTTTACAGCCTTTTGGCCTCTTTTCATTCCCACAGAAAAACTGAAGTTTGGAAGGCAGAATTATTCTCCTCTTTCTCTTTTTTTTTAAGAGAGAGAGAGAGAAAGAGAATTTTTTTTTTTTAATACTTATTTTTTAGTTATCGGCGGACACAACATCTCCGTTTTGTATGTGGTGCTGAGGATCAAACCCGGGCGGCACGCATGCCAGGCGAGCACGCTACCGCTTGAGCCACATCCCCAGCCCCTCCTCTTTCTCTTTATTTGTGCAGAGTTAGGAGCTTGTGTTTTATGTTTGCATCTAGGTAAAGCAAGGTGGTTGTGATTTGACAAGCTTAATAGTTTTTCATGTGCAAGTAGAAAGAATAGTTTGAAACATTTTATTGTAGTATAATTTCCATTAAGAATTCTTAGTTTAGATGTAAATGAAAAAAAAAAAAAGGATTGCTTACACCAATTAAATACTATGAAAGTCCTGACCAACCACAATGCATCTCAATTCGTTCCCAAGTTCTTAGTATGTGATGTTACTTAGATCTTTATTTCTTAAACATTTCCATCCAAATATTCCCTAATTAGAGGATCATGGAAGTTTTCCCTTAGAACGTCATGAAATGATTACCCACCTCCCAAAATTTAAATAATGCTTACTTACTATCCCCCTACCCCTGCCATTGCTAACTAGATTCCCAAAATACCACTAGTCCACATTTAAGTTTGTTACTTTGACTCAATTAACTAGTCTATTCAAGTGTGTGTGTGTGGGGGGGGGGGGAGTTGTGATGATCAAGTGACAAATCAACTGCATTATAGGTCAAGTTTCAATCTAATAGGCTCAGTAGTTTTGTGAGCTCATCCCGTGTTTTCCCCCAGTTCCAGAGTATATACTAGTTAACAGCTGGTTGTGTTCCCATATTGGCTCTCTCTCATTTATGGACCAAGGGTCATTAGGGTAGAGAAAGTTAAGTGGGAACTGTTGATTTCTCCTTCCTGCCAGATAGTGACAAAAGATAGACATAATGGAGTAATTGCCAGGATTACTATGGTTATCACATACTTGAATGAGGCGGAAGTGTTGATTCCTATTATGTCTTCACCTTTTGGGCCTGGGCAGAAAGCAGATGGACTTTAAAATAGGACTGGATTATTTTAACATTAATTAGAGGTGGTTTATTGGTAGTTTTTCCAAGTGTAATACCTTTGCTAGAACAAATCAACCTGGTATGGAAAATGCTACCTCTCCCTCTACCAATTTGCAAGGACCACCAAAAGAACTTTCCTTTTCCTTGACAGGATCAATAGTATGCCTTTGGTCTTGCTCTATGTGTACGGCAGCTTACTAGCTCAGCCATAATACAGTCTTCAGAAATTTTGAACATCTTGACATTTTGCAGAATATCACACTGGCCCACTACATTGATGACACTGCACAAATTGAATTGGATGAGCAAGTAGTTGCACTGGAAGTAGCAAATGAGAAATGTTTAATCAAGCTTTATAAACAAACTGCAGATGGGAGATAAACCCTATGAAAAGTCAGAGGGCACCCACCTCTGCTATGTATATGTCATTTACAGTGCCAATTTGGAGATGGTGCTCTGAAAGTATGGAGGTTTGTTCTGCAACATGAATATAAGCTTTGAATCAGAGACCAATTGTTATGGATTGGATTTGGAACATCCCCTTAAGCTTCATGTATTGCTGACTTGGTTCCCCTCTAGTGGGGGCAGTGGTGGGAGAGGTGGAAACTTTAAGGGGTGGAGTCAAGTTGGAAGAGATAGATCACTGGGAATGCGCCTTTATGGGGTTTATTTCCCTGCCCTCCCTTCTGTCTCCTGGCTGCCATGTTGCTCTGCTGCACCCTACTCACCATGCTCTTCTCCCTCACCACAGGTTCAGAAACAGTGGAGTCAAATGACCAAAGACAGAAGCCTTTGAAACTATGAGCCAAAATAAACCTTTCCTCAATTCAGTTGTTTTTCTCAGGTTTTTATCACAACAACAGAAAGCTGACCAACACACACAGATAGTGTATCTCTCCTATAAAATATATAGGTTCAGGAATTAAGGGGTAGAAGTAGGAATAGCTCCTCTCACTATTACATTTTGTAACCAACTACAAACATCAGAAATAATTCCTTCTATATAACTGCACCCTTGTACCATTGACCATCCTTTCCCTGTCCCTTTCTCCTCACACCCTTCCTAGACTCTGGTAACCACTGTTCTATTATCTACTTCTTTGAGATCAACCTTTTGGCTTCTACATATAAGTGAGAACATGCAGTATTTGTCTTTCTGTGTCTGACTTATATGTAGAAGCCAACACAATTTCCTTTAGATTCATCCATGTTGCTGCAAATGGCATAATTACACCTTTTTTAATGACAGAAGAATATTCCATGTGCATGTGTACCACATTTTCTTTATCCATTCATCAGTTATTGGACTCTTTATCCATTCATCAGTTATTGGACTCTTAGGTTGCTTCTATTTCTTAGGTATTGTAAATATTGCTATAGTCAACATGGGAGTACAGATGTCTCTTCAACAAACTGATTTCATTTCCTTCGGTTACATACTCACTAGTGGGGACAGCTGCATCATATAGTAGTTCTATTTCTAGTTTTTTGAGGAAGCTTCATACTGTTTTCCACGATGACAAACTTACCTTTCTACACTCTGCCTTGTGCTGCTGGAGCTGCAGCTTTGTAAATCACAAATCTCTGGTGGCAGCTACTCCTCATGAGCTTCTGTCAATAAGGGGTTCTAGAGTCAGGACCTGGAAGGAGGGTGGAGGAAGAAAGGCTTGCTCCTTCCTGTTGATTCTGCTACTTGTGGCTCTAGTGAGTGTCACTTCTTCATTCGATCAGCAGCCCTTTCTTACCAAACTGTCCCCCAAATCCAGCTCAATCCAGTTCATAACACTTGAAGAACTAGATTTATTGTCTCAATCCACCTCCCCATCAGAGAACCAGACCAACCACAGCTGGTTGGAGCCATTCTTGTGAGATTTCTCTGGTATCTGGCCTGTGGGACCCTCCTCTGAGACGGGGGACATGAGCATGGATGAGAGCCTGTTTTCTCAGAGGTTTCAGCTCCACAGGCCTCTGCTGGGAGCCATTAGCCAAGTAGGTATGACAATTTCCTTGCCAGCGTACCCCATGTTGCTGACATGTTGCAGCGACATTGAATGTAGGTGACCTTGCTCAAGGACCAAGGCAGATTAGGGTGTTCCCGGTTTTAAGATAATCGTGTTTAGGGCGTTCCCAGTTTAGGTTCCAGGTTTAAGGTTTAAGATTATTCCTGCTGGGAATAGGGCGTATCCTGCTGCCTGAGTTCCCCTTGAGTTCTCACGGGATTCAGACAGTATATTTTGGGAGATAGAAGCCCAGTGGAGGTGAATTTGGGCAGAGAACGTGGATTTGGGCAGAGAACGTGGAGTTGGGCAGAGAACGTGGATTTGGGCAGAGAACGTGATTGTAGACGGCTGGTGTGAGTTCGGGAATAAAGAGTTGCTGTTTGAATCTACAAGCTGTGTGGTGGCTCGTGATTGTGTGCCCAGCCAGACTGTGGCATTTGTGCCCAGCCAGACTGTGGCATTTGGTGGCCCGTACGGGGAACTTCTGAAGCTTAGAGGTAAGTGAAATTTCTCACCCTTGAGGAAGAGAGAAAGAATGGGTGACCAATTCAAAAAACAATGTGTTATTGTTTTGATTTATTTTGTTTTTATTTCAAGTTGCCTGTTCCTAGAACTTTCTCAGGCAAACTGGGGAAAATGGTTGACTCAAGGTTTGAAGTTGTTCGCCTCCGAGCAAGAGAAATTGTTAGAAGAAGGAGGCACCCCAGTAAGACCAAGAACAATTAGGGCATATGTTGATACAATACAAAAATGTAGCCCATGGCTTTTTAAAGAAGAGTTATTAAGTATATCAATGGGACCATCATGGTATCCTGTAGAAGGATTTTTCTTTAAGAAAAAGATGGCTAGTTCTGTTTACTACATTTATCTAAGATCTTGGTTTTTACAGATATCTGATTAACTTACAAAGCTAAAGTGTTAAAATATCAACCACTAAATATGAAATCAAGTACTCTTTACTTATTAAGTTCCATAAGGTAGTATATTTAAACATTATGTGTGTTTTCATAAATTGGTAAATGGAAAAATGTTTAATATTGCTTTGTGTCTGTGTCTTTGCTAAAACAAGTTTACTAAGTGTTAAGATTCTATCATGTGTAATTTATATACAAAGAGTAGAAAAATTTTCAGTTGGGTTTCAATTATAGTATCATAAAAAACATGAAAGTCTTTCATCTTATTAAAGTGGAGTAATTTGTCTAAATCAGAAATTTTATAAGAGTTGTTTCAAAATGTGAATTTATAAAAAGGGTTAACGGTTAAAAAAGAGAGAAAAAGATTCAAGATGTGGAAATATATTTTAATATAAAAGGTTAAAGGAAAAAGAAATGTTTCTAGATGAGATAATCTGTGTGGTAAAGTAAAAAGTTGTAAAATGCCGTTTAAAAAGATTTTGAGGAAACTAGACTTACTTTAAAAGCTTGAGAAAGGAAGAAAGAAGAAAAAGGTATTTGTACATGGCAGATTGAGACAAAGCTTCTCAATGGAGTTAAAAAAAAAAAAAGCCTTTGGTTGAAGGGCAGCCATGTAAACTAACATTAAAGCGATTTAAAAAAAATCTAAGCCTCGTTTAAAAGAGTGAAGCTGTAGGTGGTGAAAAAGTACATTTAAAAGTACAGTATAGATGATAATTAAAAGGCTTTAAAAGGTTAAATTGAAGGTGGTCGAGATACCTTCATGGCGGAAAAAAGATTGCTTTATTGCATCATTCGAAGCCTAGTTAATCTTAAAGGCATTACTTAAAAAAAATGGGAAGATAATAGGATAAAAGATATTTAGATAAAGAAGATTAAAAATTTAAAGTGAAAAACTTTAAAGACTGAAGTATAGAAAGTTAAAAAGAGAAAAGATAAAGAAGATGTAGAAAGATAAAAAAGATGTAGGGAGACAATAATTTTAAACCCACAAAATAGAAAACAACAACAACAAAAAAAAACTAGGAGGAAAATAAGCAACTAAGGGTAAATATACAAACCTTAGAAAAAAACTAGAAGATAGAAATAAGATAAAAAATGGTTGAAAATGTCAAGTAAGGTATTTCAGATAGAAAATGCAAAAAGCTAAGACAACTATTAGATACAGACATATACTTATTAAAGCAAAAAGAGGGAATTGGAAGGGGGTATATATCCCCCAAAGATAAACTTAAAATAACGCTTTTTACTCTAAACTTTTTAAATTTGGATTCATCAGGACTTAGTGCTGCGGAAAGGCATATGTATCCAAAAAATGTACATAAGCCTAAAGTACTTTGGAAAGGTATTCTAACAGGACAATGGAAAGGTCCTGACCCAGTGATTGTCTGGAGTCGGGGGTCTGTTTGTGTTTTTCCACAGGGAGAACAGCAGCCCATTTGGATTCCAGAGAGATTAACTAAAACAGTTTCTACAGATCGAAAAGAAGATGATTTGACTCAAATCCATAACAGCTGATATCCAGAACTCCAGCTTGGCCATTCTTACATCTGCGACAGTGATTAACCAGGATGCTTTTTTCAATAGCTATTTTATTATTGCATTTTTCCACATCATAAGGTTCTATTTTTATTTTTTGAGCTCATACAAACCTAGGTTAATGTTTTTCTGATCAGTTTTATTTTTTGACTGTGGAGTTTTTAAACATTGCAATGGAGATTTCACCTAGGTAAAGCTACAAGGCCTTTACTATTTTCTTATGTGTTGTACGTTTGTGTACACTCTTGTGTTTTGTGTTGTATGTCTGTATGTGCGTATGTCCATATTTCTTATATGAGGAGCGCTCATGAAAAATGGATCCGAATTATTATTATTTTTATTCACGTGATTTAAATGGTTTAATTTAAATTAGGTAAACAGCTGTTAAGGATTGTTTTTAAAGGTGGTTAACAGATCTGTTTGTTTACTAGTTTAAATTAGGTAAAAGGCTGTTAAGTATTGTTTTTAAAGTAGGTTAACAGATCTGTTTGTTTACTTTCACCTTTCCTTTTCATTATATTTAATAATTCTTTTCAGGATAATGTCTCTTTAGCATCATTGCCAGAATTCCTATCTCCATCCCAGTGCCGGTGAAGAACTCAACAAGTAATGCTCAATCAAAGAGTCAACTTACTTTGGGAGGAAACGGATTTTGGGAGGAAATGGACATATTGATAGATTCCTCTGCTTTGAACTGCTTGCAGAACTTGCCTGGACTATGTAACTATCGTTTGGTGCAGCGAATTGTGGTAATACTGGCATATCTTTGCTGATGGTGTCACTAGTGATGCAATTTTTATTTCCTTGCCAGCGCACCCCATGTTAATTGTGGTAGTGCTGACATATCTTTGCTGATGGTGTCACCAGTGATGCAATTTTTTCCCAAGGAGCCGTCAATTGGCTTGGTGTTGTGGCATTTCTGTATCCTCCTCCCTTCTGCTAGTGATGGTCTAAAATTTGGGGGCCAATGGCTTATGCTGGACCGGTAGTCAGTGACGGGTATGATCCAATTGCAGTGGTATCAACCTAAGACAGGAGGCTGACGCCTAAAGGTCAGTTTTCCGATGACGGGTAAGAACCATATGTTGAATTGGACAACCTACCAGGCACGGTCCATAAGCCACATTAACCTCACTCCCCCACTGGCACCAAGGCCAAATTTGGGGGCCAACAGAGGTGAGGCAAAGAACCTCACCCCCCCACTGGTGCATAGACCTATCCATAAGTATGGCTGTATGCTGGACCGGTAGTCAGTGACGGGTATGATTCAATTGCAGTGGTATCAACCTAAGACAGGAGGCTGACGCCTAAAGGTCAGTTTTCCGATGACGGGTAAGAACCATATGTTGAATTGGACAACCTACCAGGCACGGTCCTTAAGCCACATTGCTTGTTGTTTAATTAATCAGAAGGGGGGAGATGCTGGGAGCCATTAGCCAAGTAGGTATGACAATTTCCTTGCCAGCGTACCCCATGTTGCTGACATGTTGCAGCGACATTGAATGTAGGTGACCTTGCTCAAGGACCAAGGCAGATTAGGGTGTTCCCGGTTTTAAGATAATCGTGTTTAGGGCGTTCCCAGTTTAGGTTCCAGGTTTAAGGTTTAAGATTATTCCTGCTGGGAATAGGGCGTATCCTGCTGCCTGAGTTCCCCTTGAGTTCTCACGGGATTCAGACAGTATATTTTGGGAGATAGAAGCCCAGTGGAGGTGAATTTGGGCAGAGAACGTGGATTTGGGCAGAGAACGTGATTGTAGACGGCTGGTGTGAGTTCGGGAATAAAGAGTTGCTGTTTGAATCTACAAGCTGTGTGGTGGCTCGTGATTGTGTGCCCAGCCAGACTGCGGCATTTGTGCCCAGCCAGACTGTGGCAGGCCTCCTTATCCAAATATCTCAATTTTAATAATTCTAGCCCCTCCCCTTTTCCCCTTGACTTAAGGGGAGAACCTTCTTCCAGCAGTTGCTACCTCCAGAATTCTTGATGCTTTTTTTTTTTTTTTAAAAGCTCTTTGGTTATTCAGTGAACAATTTTATATCTAACTAATGTTTGTTTATATTGAATTCTCTTTGCTCATGTAACTGGTGTGATTTTTCTCTTCATCTAACATAAGGTTTCTAATTGGCCAGTTATGCTTCCTGTGTCCATTCCAGAGCTTAGAGCAGAGGGTCAGCTCTACCTAAATTACAAAGACTGAGATTGGACAAGGGGTGGTCAACTCAAAGAAAAATGGGGTACTATTACCAAGAGAAGCATAGGGGGATCAGGCAAAAATCACATCTGAATGTCAGGTCAATCTTCAAAAATTATAAACTGTGTCTCAAACTTTCTTTCTCTTTCTAAAAAAAATGTATTTGTTCTTTTTAGTCATACATGAGAGTAGAATGCATTTTGACATTATACATACATGGAGTATAACTTCTCATTCTTGTGATTGTAAATCATGTGGAGTAATTCTGGTTGTGTGTTCATATATGAACATAGGAAAGTTATGTCCAATTCATTCTACTGTCTTTCCTATTCACACCCCACTTTCTTCCCTTTCATTCCCCTTTGTTTAATTCAATGAGCTTCTATTCTCTCCCCATCCCTATTGTGTGTTAGCATCTACATATCAAGAGAATATTCACCTTTGGTTTTTGGGGATTGGCTTATTTCACTTAGCATGAAAGTATTCAGTTCCATCTGTTTACCAGCAAATGCCATAATTTCATTCTTCTTTATGGCTAATGTTCCTGTGTCTCAACCTTTCTCTGCTCCCCAAAAACCTTCTAAGTTGTGAAGGTGAAAAGATAAACCACAGAATGGGAGACAATTTTTGCAAATAATATATAATTTATAACTCATAAAGGACTTCCATCTAGAATATAGAAAGAACCACTGTAATTCAATAATAAAAAGACAATACAATTAAAAATGGTCAAACGATGTGAATAGACACTTCTCTGAAGAAATATACAAAACACTGATAAGCACATGAAAAGATGCTCAGTACTTCTAGTCATCAGGGAAATGGAAATCAAACCACAACAAGAAGCCATTTCACACTTAGTAGAATGGTTATGATCAAACATGAAACAGAAATAACAAGTGTTGGAGAAGAGGTGGAGAAATTGGAACCCTCATATATTGCTGGTGGGACTATAAAATGGTGCAACTGGTTTGGAAAATGGTCTGGCTGTTTTCCAAATAATCGAACATAGAATTACCACATTATCCAGCAATTCCATTTCTAGTTATATATCCAAGAGAAATGAAAAGAGATATCCACATAAAACTTGTACACAAAAATTCATAGCAGCATTACTGATGATTCCAAAAGTGGAAAAAACCCAAATGTCCATCAACTAACGAATGGATAAACAAAAGGATGTGCAATGAAATATTATTTGGCAATAAAAAGAAATGATACAATATAATATGTTTGAACCTTAAAAACATGCTCAGTGAAAGAAACCAGTCACAAAGAATTAAATATTCTATGATTAAATTTGAATAAAATTCCCAGTATAGGCAAATCTATGGATAGAAAGTAGATTAGTTGGTTATTAGGGTTGGAGGAATTGGGGACAAGAGGGAAGGTATGAAGTGCAGAATTCTTTTTATAGTAATGAAAATATTCTAAAGCTGATTGTGGTGACTGATACACAGCAATGTGAATTTATTAGAAGCCATTGGGTTGTATTCTTTATTATTTTTTTCTTGGGTTGTATATTTTAAATGAGTGAATTGTGTATTTGGTGAATTATACCTCAACAAAGTTGTTTAAAAAGCACTGTATACACAGTAGGCATGTTACATATATTCATGAATTAGTCATGTAAACAAGTAGATTAAACAAAAATATACTTCTGCATTTAGATGTATTTTAGGGGTAACTAAAGGAGAAAAGAAAATGTATGCAATTGTTTCCAGATCTTTCAAAGGAAGAAAAAAAAGCAAAATTTACTGACAATCCATGTGGTTGCTAATATCTCATTTCTTTTTCTCTCATGAGTTAATCTCAAGTGGGTCTTTGCCAGCTTGCTAATGCTCACTGTCCGCCACCTGATACAGTCAGAAAGCTGCCATCTGTTTCTTTCAGATGCCAGAACGTTATAGATTACCCACAGGTAGTAAATGTTGAAAAGATAAATCTTCCAAACACTCATCATTTTGCACAACTATCTTACAATGATGTTTTGATCACCTTGATGTGAAAATGATACTCCCATGTGATGAAATATTTTGATCTCCAAATTGTATCAGCAAGTGTAAATCTTTGATAGAATAAGCAACATGAACAGGATGTAGCTTAGCTATCTGAAATAATAATGGTCAGATTGCCACTTGTGCAATTTTGTACATTCAAAAGGGGAGGACGTGAAAGGAAATGCTCTCAAAGTTTAGAAGACCCACGTTTGGTAGTAGCATGTACTGTCTCCATCTGAGGCCACTCGGATAGCTGGCCAGGTAGGTGGTACCCCTGACCTTGACAGCTCTGTGTTTTTATGTCTCGTCATCACTCCCTGAAATAATACATTTAGATACCTGGACCTGTCACTAGGAGATTCTTTGGTTAAAGTTCAAAGACATTGTTTTATTTTACCATTGTTTTGTAGTAATGCTTGATGTCATTTATAGTATGTTGTGCCTAATAAATACTAAATGAGTGGTTGAATGAATGAATCAAATTGAATGAAATGAAATTTATTATTGTCACCTGTATCGCAGAGTCTCTACCCTTCCTATAACATGACTGTCAGGATCATAGACTAGTGTTCTTGTTTTTCATGAGACAAAACAGAGGCTTTGATGCCCACATAGCACACACATTGCTCAAAACATTTTTTTTCTGGAGCACTTTGGCAGTTAGGAAAAGGAATCTTGAATTTGGGTGAAAAGGAAGAAATATGTAGAAATATATTAGTTGGCAAAACATCATGTATCTCAACTGAAATATTACTAACTTCATCTACCTCTAAAAACTATTTAATACTTTCTAGTTGCTCTGCTTTATGAATTATTCTGGTTGGGGTAATCTGAATGCATGTATACATGTGTATTTGCTTGGTTGCACATAAAACACCAATAATGTTTTAGAACAAGTGTGATCAGAGCGCGTGGCCACCTGCGTACGCCCTGTCCTGACCCTGGCAATTTGAAAGCTGTTTCCCAAAGATTACCACTAATTCCAAGAGGACAGAAGATCATGTCCTTGCTTTCTGTGGAGAGAAAAAAAAAAAAGAAAGGCTTATAAGAGAGCCATCATTCGATGCACGTCCTTCCTGCTGTGTCATTGCCCTCTGCTCTGAGGTACACTCTGTCCTGGCCTCCTGGGAAGAAAACACGTAGCCATCCCCCATTCTTTCTCACTGCAGCGAGAAAGCACTATGGCTTTTCTGGATGTGATGGCCTATCATTATGCGCCCACGCCTATGGTGCTGCCATGCACTGGGTAAATCCATTCAGGACCTTCTGAGAAGTTTGTTTGGGTGATTTTGGTTACCTGATAAAAAATGGGAGGAGAGGAAAGTGACTCTGCTGTAGCTTAGAAAGGAAAAAGGAAGTCAGAAATAAGTACCTTTATTATCAGTGTGAAAAGCAGAATGCTAAGGGACAGAGATTCCCAATCTTTGCCATGCACCATAATCCTGGGAAATGGGAAAAACTAGACAGATATGATGCCAATCCAAGAGATCTGGATTCCCTTAGTCAAAGGTGGGTTCAGGTGTCTGTGTAATTTAAGTGCTCTCCGTGTATGTCTAATGGGCAGACTGGTTGAAACCTCTGGTGTAGAAAAGAACTTGAGTTTCAGACTCAGGTCATTCTAGGTTCTTCTTAAGCTTCCCTCTATCTCAGTTGTCTGAGTAAGATGAAGTTATATGAATTGTAAATAAGTTAGTGTCTGGCACCTTGTTCATGTTCAATAGTTTAGAATGGAGTACTATGCAGCCATTAAAACTCATATTTTAGAAGGCTATTTTAACAGTTTAAGAATATAAATGTTCCCTCACCCTCATTCTCTCTCCTCACCCCACCAGCAAGCTTTAGATGCAACATGTAAATCTGGCCATTTTCCTTCCTAAGGACACTATGATTGACAGCAGCATTTCTTACCACTTGGCTGCAAGCTTATCTCTAGCAAAATATTTCATAAAATTAAATGAGACACGGGTAGATTTTGGAATCATTTTAAAACTCCTCAAGTGATTTTAATATAAATTCAAGGTTTAAAACCACTTAATTGGAGCTGGGGTTGTGGCTCAGCGGTAGATCGTTCGTCTAGCAAGTGCAAGGCCCTGAGTTCAATCCTCAGTACCACATAAAAATAAAATAAAGATATTGTGTCCATCTACAACTAAAAAAAAAAAAAAAAAAAACACTTAATTGTCAAACTTTGGCATTCAGACTCATTTGAGTTTTTATTTAACAAATCTCAACTGGGTGTGGTGGCACATGCCTGTAACTTGGGAGGATAAGGAAGAAAGATGGTGAGTTCATAGCCAGCCTCAACACCTTAGCGAGGCCCTAAGTAATTCAGTGAGACTCTGTCTTAAAATAAAAAATAAAAAAGACTGGGATGTGACTCAGTGGTTAAACACCCCTGGGTTCAATCCTGGTATGAAAAAAAAATCTCAGATTTCTGGGTCTTCAAAGAGCCTGATTTAGCAGGTCTGGAGGAGGACCTATGAATCCACATCTTTAACAAGCTCCTAGCAACTAGGACCAGCACCTGTCAGCATCATTTGAGAGCTTTTTAGAAATGCAAAGTGATGAACCCTATTGCAGAAGAGCTAGTCATAATCTCTGGGATGGGGTCCAGAAACCTCTATATTATTGTTGTTATCATTGACTTTTTTTTTTTTTTTTTTTTAAATAAGGATGTTGCTATGTTGCCCAGGCTGGTCTGTAGGCTCAAGTGATCCCTTCCACCTCAACCTCCTGAGTAGCTAGGAAGATAGGCATGTGCTATGTTCCACCGTTCCTGGGAACCTCTGTTTTAACATGCTTTTCAGGTGATTCTTATGCATGCTAAAGTTTAGGAACCATCTGTGTTCATTAGCACATACTAAAGTGATGTTACACGCATGTGCAGATATGTCACAATAAATTCCACTACTATGTATAATTATTATGTACCAATAAAAAAATTTAAACAAAGAAATTACTTGAAGAGAAGAGAAGAGGGGCAGCAACAGGAATCTGGGACATCACTGTGATTCCGCGTGCCCAGGTTTGGATCAAGTGTGTGATGGTAGACCCAGAGTCTGAGGCCACCCTGGCAAACCAAAAGGATTAGACATGAAGGAGAGGCCAAGCCATCCAAGGAAACTCAGATAACCTTACCAAAATAAAAAATAAAAAAAAGGAGAAAGAATGTTAAGCCAAAGAGCTATTTTCTACCAACACCTATATTATGGAGTTGTTTTGAGGATGAAATATAATAATGTATGTAAAAATGCTTTTTGGTGTCTGACACATAGATATTTAGTCAATCGTGGGAATTACTTTTATTAAAGCAGCATATTGTGGGCATTCAGTGTAATTAGGGAAATAAAACCTTTATGTTTCTGAGGTTTATGTTTAAGTCTATGATCTATCTCAAATTAATTTCTGCCTAATGAGTGAGTTAGGGGTCAAATTTCATTTTTTCCCTATAGAGTTATCCAGTTGTTACAGCAACCTTTTAAAAAGACTTTCCTTTCCTAATTAAATTAACTTGGCTCCAATTTTCCCATTTTGATTACATACTTCTAGAGGGCTTAGGCTTTGTATTGTGTTCCTTTGTATCTGTATTAATTAGGATTTGGTTCAGTTCTGAATAACAGAGAGCCAAAAGACAGTAGCTCAAACAGATATACAAATTAGGCACCCTAAATAACACACCCTCCCCAAACTTATTGACTTAGATGATAATCCTTTATTACTGTCAGCTACTTGGCTCATCTGGGCAGAGCTGTACTGCAGAGTTCTCAGGTTGTGGCGGCTGAGCAGTGTGGATCCCACTGAAGGTCTTGGTTTGACTGGAATGGAGGGAGAGAGTCTTTTTTTTTTTTGATACTAGAGATTGAACCCAGGGTGCTCTACCATTGAACTTGAGTCCCCAGCTCTTTTTATTTATTTTTGAGACAAGGTCTCACTAAGTTGCCTAAACTGGCCTCAAATTTGCAATCCTCCTGCTTCAGCCTCCCAAGTTGCTGGGATTACAGGTGTGCACCCTGCACCCTGAAGGCTGCTTCTGGCTTACTGCTCTTCTATGCTTGACCACATTGTCAAAGTTCACTCATGGACTGACATGACATCTTCAGCTCTAGCCATTAGGTAGGAGGAAGGAACAAAGTAGGAAGGGGACAGATGGCGCATGTCAACTGTCCTTAAAGAAGGCTCCTAGAAATTGTGACATGTCACTTCCATATCACCAGGACATGCTTTGTTGCAGCGGAGACTGAAAATGTAATCGTTATCCCAGTTAGTCATGTAGCCAGGTGATCAGGGAAACTTTTACCAAGAAGGGAAGGATAGATATTGGGAACAAGTAACAACTAGGACAGCTCACTTTGCCCAGAGTATGGGTTCAGTAAATACATGTTGCTCTTATTTTAATGTATGTACTATAAAACACCAGTTGCTATTTTTTGTGTGAGATAAAAGAATAGTCCTTAGCAATAATAAGATCATAAGAAAAATACTTATAAAAATTCAGTGATTTGAATTTGTTACAAGTGCTTATATCAGGTCCAACATTTATGACTGAGAAACATTTTTCTAAAAAAAGTATTCGGTCTGTACTTCTAGACTTAATGCATTGCCTTCAGCCGACAATTAACTGAATTAGAATTAGAATTAGAATTAATAAAATTGAGAATCACAATGGGGTACCATCATATACCTCTTAAAATGCCCAAATTAAAAAAAAAAAAAAAACAATGTTGGCCAAGAAGAGAAGCAAGTGGAGGTTTCAGAAATTGTTGATAGTAATGCAAAATGGTACAGGTACTTTGGAAAATAGTCGTAAAACTAAACATTCACTTATCAATATCCAGTGATCCCATTCCTAGGTGTTTATTCAAGAGATATACAGATACATGTCCACACAAAAATTTGTTTATATCAGCTTTTACTCATAATCATTAAAACCCAGAAGCAACTGCTGCATACATATCCATTGCATATCCTTGCAATGAAGTACAACTGGTTCACAAAGACAAATTAATTACTGATACATATGGCAAAAATGGGTGAATCTCAAAAGAATTGTGCTAGTGGAAAGAAGCCAGAACCAAAAGCTACAAACTATGTGATTTCATTTAGATGACATTCTGGAAAGAGCAAACCACAGGGACAGAGAATAGGTCTGTGGCTGCTGCAGGCTGGGAGCCACGAGAGCAGACAGATTATTAAAGGGCACAAGGAAACATTTTGAGGTGATGGAAATGCTCTTTATCTTGATTATGGTGGTGGTTACAGAACTGCATATGTTGCCAAATTTCATGGAATTACTCACCTAAAGTGGGTGAATAGTTTACCTCAATAAACCTGACAAAATCCTCTGCTTAATTTTTTTTTAATCTGCCACCACCTTCCCCCACCCCTCCAAAGTTATACAAATTTAAGAAAGCTCAGGAGGGAAAAGTGATTTAGG
This sequence comes from Marmota flaviventris, assembly GCF_047511675.1. Taxonomy (NCBI): domain Eukaryota; kingdom Metazoa; phylum Chordata; class Mammalia; order Rodentia; family Sciuridae; genus Marmota; species Marmota flaviventris. Next base: position 22,550,240 of record NC_092512.1, on the reverse strand, counting down.
TTTAAATTTATGGATGAAACTTTTTTTAAAAATTCTTTAAAAGAAAATAGTGGAGTGAGTGAGTTATTTCCACAAAGATTTATATACAGCATAGAATTAAATCTAGCTTCAAAGAATTAATTACTTTCACATTTTGCATTTTAGACTAATCTCTGCAATTGCACAATATGAAACAGATAAGCCTCTTTGGGAGAATGCCTGTCTCTCAGCATCATCTGATACTGACTCAGACAAGTTACAGCGAAGGGCTAGAAGAAATTGTTTTCATAATGCAAAATGACATATCCTGGAACCATGGAAATGATATGAGGAAATTCTTTAAGAGTAATTGTTCTGTTCTGGTAAAAGAGTAATAACCTCTCTTTCACAGACTTAAGATGCAGTTCTTTGCTTTCATTACCACCTTGGCTTACTCAAAGAACCACCTGGGTGGAGGAGATAAGGGCTCCAAGAATGAGCTATCAGGGGAGTGGAGGATACAGGATGAGTGTTGTTTCTGGGTGGGACCTGCCCCATCCCATTGGCAGTGAAGAGCCATTCTGGAAAGTAGAGCCAAAATATGTGCACTTTGAATAAGTCACATTAGTAATTCTGGGGAGTGTGGAAGGAAGAGTGGGGTAAGAGTGGGGTGGACAACGGAGATGCTTATCCCACTAAGGAGACTACTGCAAAATTCCAAGTGAGAGACGATGGTATCCTGAAATGACAATGGGGGGGGGGGGGTGGATAACTTTGAGAGAGATGGCAGATGACATCTTCATCTGCAAACAACTATTCAATCTACAATCTACTATTGAATATTTATTGAAATTACAAATAGTCGGGGTAAATTTTTTTCACGGAAATAATCCCTCGTATTCACACTGTGGCTAAAGTTAATAATACAATCATTAAAATTAGACTTCAGGATAAGGTTTGAGGAAGATGCAGAAACTTGGAGAAGGATCAGTCTATTAAAATCTGATTTAGAAGCTGTGTCGGTGGCTGGCTGCAGCTCACTTATGTGACGTCACCCATCACACTGTCACTTCTCCACACCCTCCTGTCCTGCATATGTCCTCTTCCTAATTTCACTCTCAGGCAGGGTTGTGAGAGGATAAATGGCCCAACATTTTCAGGCTTGGAGGGAAAAGGCCCGGTGATGGGGACACTGGCCAAGTCTCTGTGAGGTGCTATTCTGAGGCTGTCAGAGTGGGAAGTTGTGAACATATTTCTTCTAGAGAAGAAGTATTATTGGGGGAATAGTAAAAAAAAAGACTGGGAAATTAAAAAAAATTACAAAAATTTGAGTCCATTGCATGTTCCAAATCTCCACAATAGGTAGAGTTTTGGATTGTTATAAAATGGTATGAAATACGGAGCCATGTTATTGCAGAACTAATGACCAGGTCTGGAATCTCCGGGTGCTCTTGCATTTGGCGCCACCGCATGGCCGATGTCTGCTCTGTCTTGATATCTCAGAACAGTTATTTATCACCTAAATGTGTTCCCTTTATTTTCTGGAGCAAACGCAATACTAGACAAATACCAGGGTGAAAGGCACAAACTGATACCGTCCCAAGCAAACTAGAGCACATGGTCGCCCTAATTCTCAGTCCTGCATCTGGTTGGGACTTCCAGGAACCTCCTAGTTATCTGATGCTTATTTCTTCCATCTATTATTGGAGCATAAAACAGGGGGCAGTGAGCATCCATCATCCTCTGTCTCTTTGCTGCCAGAAATGGCTGGATGTGTGTTTTATTTCATGGTTTTCCCCGGCCTTTCTCTCTATTGTTCACCGCCACCCAGAAGATACAGATGTTAACCTGGGGATGGGGCCAACACAGGATTCAATGACCACTTGCCTTGTGTCCAAATTGTCATCACCAGGCTTCTGTTTTTCTATATTATATTGATGATCAACAAAAATAGCAAAAATTGCAAAAATAAATCATCTTGAGTATTTGTATGCCTTTGTATCTTGAATACATACGTTTTCTCTGTGTATGTCTTTTTCAGTTCCTAGCACATAATATCATCAGTGTCACTCTCCCACTAGATGGTGAGCACCCTGAGTAAGAGCCAGGCCTTTTTTTTTTAAACTCTTTCCTCATTATTTCTTATCACAGTGCTTGGACCTTGTCTAGCATTTGTTCAATTGAAATGAAGTCAAATTTTAATGATTGTATTATTAATTTTAGCCACAGAGTTAATACGAGAGATTATTTCAGTGAAAAACTTCCCTCAACTATTTGTAATTTCAATAAATATTCAATAGTAGATTGTAATACACTGCTCAATCATGACAATATTTAATCTCTGATCTTCTTGGCAGTGATCATAACAGGTAAGCACTGTCATACTAACCTGATAAGAGCATGAAATTAATTTTTGGTAATATTTTTAGCTTCTGAGGAATAAACTAAGCTAAGGGGACTATTTTCTGATTTATTCATTGGCTTCACAGCTAAAACTTAAAATTTTTTATTTTTTAAAAATATTTATTTTTTTAATTATAGGTGGGCACAGTATCTTTATTTTACTTTATGTGGTGCTGAGGATGGAACCCAGTGCCTCACTCATGCAAGGTGAGCGTTGTACCTCTGGAACCACAACTCCAGCCCAAACTTAAGATTTTTTAAAAAACACTTTTGACTTTGTTAGGCAGTGGAGAGGCATTTTGATAAATGTTTAATAATCAGCTCTCCTAAAAAAAAAAAAAACCTGATTTGTAGGTTTAAAAATTTAAACCTCTTTAAAAATTTATTTTCATATTTTTTATTTGTTCTTTTTAGACATACATGACAGCAGAGTGTATTTTGGCATATTATACATACAAAGAGTATAACTTATTCTAATTAGGATTCCATTCTTATGGTTGAACATGATGTGGAGTTTCACTGGTCGTGTATTCATACATGAACCCAGGAAAGTTATGTCCAATTCATTGTACTGTGTTTCCTATTCCCATTCCACCTCCCTTGGGTTTGCCATTCTGTAGTGTAGATACTCTGATCATGGCTTATTCCAAACTACCAATGTTACCTCACTCCCTGAGGACCTGGGAAGAGATGCACATAATCAGTCTTTGCAGCAGGCTCTGGCTTGCCCAACTAGGTCAGTTCAGAACTGACAGGGACCTGTGGCTGAGGTCATCTTGAAGTGTTCATCCATCCAACAAATATTTATTGAGCAGCTACTGTACATATACTTGGGATTCTTAGGGACAAAATATATAAAGATTTCTACGTTGGTTATGGGAGTTAAATTATTTTGGTGAGAGGGAGAGTGATGATGAACAATGAACATATTAATAATAAGTTGTATAATTACAAGGAGGCAATACATGGAGAAGATGTAAATCGACTGGGATAGGTAACAGACGGGGTGCAAGAGCTTATAATATTAAGTGGGGTCTTCCGAGTGGGCTGCTCTAAGAAGATGCCATTTCAGCAGAGATTTGAAGGAGGTGACAGAGCAAAATTTCTGGATATCTAGGGCCAGGGTTTTCTAAGCAGAGCAAACAGCCAGTGGTGGGAGACTGCAAGACTTGACTAAATGGGAGCAGAGGGAGAGCGGGGAAGGGACTCTAGGCAGAAGGGAAGTAGGTGGAAGGGGATGTCCACAGGGTGGAGTGAAGGCTTAGGGAAGGCGCGTTGTGAGGACTCTGGATTTAATCAGAATGAGATGGACAGTCACTGCAGACAGAGCAGAAGGTGACATGATCTGTTCAGGTGTTAGAAGTATCACCTGAGCTTCCATGTCCAGAATAGACTCCAGCTGGGACAAAAGTGGATGTAAGGAGACTAGTCAGGAGGCTGGTAAGGAGTCGTCTTAACCTGGACATGTGCTGAAGATGGAGCCAACAGGATTGGCTTACACCTCTCATAACTGGATGCAGGGTGGCTTCAGTTTCCTAGATATGTCATAAAAGACAAAGGGGGTGGTTGAAGTCGTGGAAAGCCATCATCTCACAATCCTGGAGGTTGTGCATTGGAAAGCAAGGTGTTGACGGGGTGGTGCTCCCTGTGGGTGCTTCCTTGCCCTCCTGCTCTCCGTGGCTGCTGGCAATCTCCAGTGCTCCTTGTGCTCCAGTGCAGCATTCCACCTCTGCCTCCAAGGCACGCAGGCCCTCTCCCCTCATGTCAGTCTCCGTGTCTCTCTTCTTCTTGTAAGGACATCAGTCACATCTGAGTCGAACTCAGATGGTCCTTGACTTAACAGATGACCCGACTTATAATTTTTTTTATTTTATGATGGTGTGAAGTGATAAGCATTCAGTAGATACTGTAGTTTGAATTTTGATCTTTTCCTGGGCTGGTGATATGTGGTACAACACTGCTTGTGATACTGGGCCACAGCCCACAGCTGGAGCTCCCAAGTCAGCCAGGCAGTCACGCTACTAAGTTATGCTGTCTCCCCAGGTTGGTGTGTTCAATGCACTTTCCACTTAAAACATTCTCAGCTTACAACGGGTTTATCAAGACATGACCCCATAATAAATCAAGAAGCATTCATGATGTTACATTCCGAGGTTCTCAGAGCTAGGACTTCTACAATCATTCTTTGGGGACACAATGCAGCCTACAACTGGGTAAAAAGGAAAGAACTAAGGATGACTCAGGTTTTTGACATGAACATTTGGAAGGATATTGTTGGCCATCAGCCAAAATGGGAAGGGCTGCTGATGAAGCTGTTGAGAGCCACAACCGAGTCAGGATGGCACCTGGCATTTTGCCAGAAGGAGTGGTTGAGAAGTAACGCCAGCGAGCCATTAAGATGATGATAATTAAGTTAAGCTGTGTATAATTATTAAGATAATGACTGATTGCTGTAACTGGATGATGCTAAATTGAAACAAGCTGTGTATTCAGTTGTGTATATAAACTTCTGCTGTCTGGCAATAAGGCGGCTCTTGCTACCTCAGGTGCCCGCTACTTTTGAGTTCTCTCGGAGTTCCTGTTGAGTTCTCGCGGAATTCCCATTGTGTTCGGGTTCAGTTCCCGTGGAGTTCGGGCAATAAAGTAGTTCCTGTTTGAACCTACAAGTGGCTCGTCACCTGCCAGTTATTTGTGCCCAGCCAGACTGCGGCATGAAGCAAATTTGGGGGGAAAGATCAAGATTTCCAAAGTATGTCAAATTACAGTCACAAAGACAATCAGCTTATTGTCCCATGCCTGTAAAGAAAGGAGAAAATAAATTGTTGTGAATTTATGAGGATTCTAGCAAAATAACTCTGAGAATAACTGCTCTTATTGGAAAAACCATATATATTCTATAAACAGTTATTCAGTTTCCTGAATAAAAACTTAAATTGTTTTAATTAATGGGAAGTTTCTAAACATTGCCCTTCACTTTTGTGAGAAACTGTTTTTTTTTTCCCCCCAAAATTTCGCCTTTAGTATACAGAGGGTTAAAGCATGGAGGAGGAATAGCTCTTCGAAAATCTCTGAAAACTTTCTGAACTCTTAAGAAAGACAGAAATGATTCTTAGGAGATGAGTCTAAGTAAACTCTTACCTCATTATGTAAATTAGTCGTGGGCACCCACGTCATGGTGATATTTCAGTTGAATGTTCTTAAATGTTCCAAGCTTTGAATCACCTTCAAACGGTTTCATCTTTCTTTGAACATCTTGGCATATTCCTGTCTTAGGGATTATTGTGCAGACTGAAATCAGTTCAAAGTGACATAGACAAAGAGAAAATTCTACTAGAAGTACACTCAAGTGTCTCCCCAAATCCCAAGGAGGATAGAGAATCTGGGCCTCATGAAAACCAGGAATTGGGAATTGGAAGTACAGATCCAAGGCAGCTACTCATTCCTGCTCCACATCTTTCTCCCTAAGCATTCTCTGTATTTACTCCATTTCTCCCCTGTCCAGACGGCCAGGTGCCTCCCCTTCTCCCTGCCTCCAATGATGCTCCTAACCTCAGAGTTTATATCACTGTCACCAAGCCAGGGCTGATGGCTCCTAAATCTGTTTTCTCCAGAATCCAAATTGAAGTATTTGAAGGACAGAATCTGGGCCAGGATCTGAAATTGTCTGAGGAAGATGTCCATATTCACTCATTAAAGCAAGAGTTTACTGAGAGCTTACTTATGGGCTTTTGTAGGTCCTGAAGGGACTTCAGGGAGTAGAGTCCTCACTCTCAATGCAGCGTAAAATCCACTGTGTCCACACATACACAGGATCCTGTGGAAAAGCCCCCTCCTGTGTATGTGTGTACACAGTGGGCTGGTGTTTGAGAAGGATAGACAGGCACCCTAAAGGAATATCACTTTCTGGAGTCTGCCCAATTTAGAGATGCTGCATTTGTCTGGGATAAGCTATACTTTGATTCTTTTGATTGCAATTGCAGTAAAGGGTTTCACTGTCTCTTTATATCTTATCAAATGCCCTTATCACTCCCACCAGCATTTCTATAAACTGTGGTAGAACTCACTGCCAGTTCTCAGTGTGATCATCTAGCCTTTTATTGTCATTGTCATATGAATACAGTGCATATTTCTGTCCCACTCCCAACCCCTAAACTCTTATGTTGAATCCTAACCACAAAGTGATGGTATTCAGAGGCTGGTTCATTGGGAGCCAGTTGGATTATGAGGGCAGAGTCTTTTTACAAGGCCCAGGAAGCTTCTTCCCCTATGTGAGGACACAGCAAGAAGTTCCACCTAGGAATCAGGAAATGAGCACTCGTTAGACATCAAAGTTTCTGGTATCTTGATCTTGGGCTCCCAGCCTCCAGAACTGTTAGGCATTTAAATCAGACATGGTGGCCCATGCCCATAGTCCTAGTAATTTGAGAGATTGAGATAGGAGGATTGCAAGTTCTAGGCTAGCCTCAGCAACTTAGTGAGACCTTGTCTTAACATAAACGTGGCTCAGGATTCAATCTCCAGTACCCCCTTCTCACCAATGTCTAGTGTTTATAAGCCACACAGTGTTTGTGACATTTCAACATGGCAGCAGGAATGGACTAAGACAATATCCAAAACTCAAATGCAGAACTTCACAATGTATCTTCATCTGTCGCTGTCCATCCTTTTCATTTTCTTCACCTGGTTTTAGTTTTCAGATGAAATTAACAGGAAATTGGGATAATTTTGAGGAGTAGTATGATAAATGCATATGCTTTTCTTGTAGGATTACGTTCTAGAAAACACACAAAAATTCACTTTCTCCCCAAGATACTTTGAAAAGTAGATTGTAAAGAACTTAAACATGTATGCATTAAAGATTTAAAAAACAAAACCCAAAAATCTTTTATATGGTCTTGATTATTAGAAACGTTTATTTAGGAATTCTTGGTGGCAGAACGAGCAGCCTTTTGAATTTAAATTTAATTCTAACATCGCATAAAAATGTAATAATGCAAAATATACATAAAATCACTGTAATACATTGTGTATATCATAAGACTGATTTTTTTTAAAAAAGCAGCTTCAATATCAGAATACTCTATAACTCACACAGTGCCTGGTATGTAGTAGACACATAATATTTGCTGTATGACTGTGTAATCCAAGGAGAGTTGTTAAATCTGTCATTTTGTGAGATTTTTTTTTCTGGTGATCTTGTATCTTAAAACATTAAAAAGTTTTGTTTTTGTTTTTCCCTTAAAAAGGATGTTTGCCTTCAGAGCCAGTGCTACATTTTGGAGACTACTTCATCTTGGCCTCTAGGGGGAGCTCCAGTCTCTGTAAGCCTTCCCAGCAATCCCCTCCAAGGTTTTCTCATTCCATGTCCAAAGAGAATTGAGAAGAATCTGTTAAGGGTAAAAACATTCCTCAGGCATGTTTCTTGGTGTGCGGATATCTCTAGTCCAGGGCTACTGCTGTTTGGGACTGTCTCTCTTAGGAAGGTCTCCAATTGTTGGATTTCAACACCCATGTTAAATGGATTTAACATATGTATTTTTGAATGCCTACCAGGCACAGTCTAGGGGCATAGAGCAGTAGTTCAAGTGTCAGGAGATGACATTTCTTGGAGTCTGTACCCTGCTGTATTTCTAACAGCTCTGCCTTAGTCCTTAGACACTCTAAATACAGATACATCATCAGTAGGCTTGCCAAGCTCTCAGCCTCTAGGAATCTAAAGTGTTCTAGGTCTCTACATTCGGGCAAGGGTAGTTTCTTAAATATTAATTGCCATTGTGATAACATGAGTCCTTCCCCCTTCCTTCTTGGGAGGAATAAAGCTGATTGGCCAAGGGGAGGGCATCTGTTAGAAAGTCCACCTCTAGGTCAGATGACAAGGTAGCCTGGTCTGAGAGCTTCATTCAACAGAAACCATGTTCGTGAACTTGGACCCATCAGATTCTGTCTCATTTGAATTTTTTTGACTATGAGATGCTGTATTAGTTTGTGAGGGCTGCCATACAAATACCTGAGACTAAATGGTTTAAACAATAGAAATCTATTCTCTCACAGTTTTGGAAGCTAGAAGTCCAAGATCAAGATGTGAGATATGTGGACTTCTGAGGGGTCTCTCTCTCTCTCTCCCTCTCTCTCCCCCTCCCTCTCTCTCTTTCTCTGGCTTATAGCTGACTACCTTATCTCTGTCTTCATGTGGTCTCCCTCTGTGTGGATCTGTATCTTAATTTCCTCGTAGGAAGACACCGGTCGGATTAGCACTTTTCTCCCTAATTGGATATATTTTAATCTAATTACCATTTTAAGCATCTTATCTCCAAAAAACAGTCACATTCTGAGGTATAGGAGTCAGGACCTCAACATGTGAATTTTGGGGAGACCCAAATCAGCCCATAGCAGGTGAAAAGAGCATGGGTTAGTTAGTGATGGGAGGAAAACTAGACATTATCCCATACAAAGTCAATGTCATGAAGAAGCAAGACCTTTGAGTAGAAAGAAACACAGAGGTGATGAGCATATCAATAGTACTTACATAAAACAGGTGTTAAAAGCATTAATTGAGTTATTATAAATAAAATGCTAGTGTGTTTGTCTGGGCCAGTATTTTTTTTTAGATATGACCAAAAAGCACAGGTAGCAAAGGCAAAAAATAGGCAAATGTGGATGGCATCAAACTAAAAAGCTTTTCTCACAGAAGGGGAGAAAATATTTACAAACCATAATCAAGGAACAAAATATAGGAGGAATGGAATGAGTCAATAACAAGAAAACAAATAATCTCATTTAAAAAGGACAGGGAACCTGGGCATTGATTAAAAAAGGAAACATATTAATGCCTAACAGAGCATGCAAAAATGCTCAGCAGCACCCTTTGGGAAATGCAAATTAAAAACACAATATAATGTCACCCCATACAATTAAAAAAATTTTTTCTGAGAAAAAGGAAAATTAAATTTTATTGTTTTGATAGCAGAGGAGAAACACAAGGGACTGCTGTTCCAGGGGCTGTGATACTACCCATTATAGGGAGCAGGAGTTTTTTTAGACGTAATTTGAAGGCTACATCCCAGGTGTGCTCTGATGAAGTTGTAATGGACTTGTTAATTTGGGAGCTTTCTTTTCTTTTTTTTTTTGGTACTGGGGATTGACCTCAGGGGCACTCAACCACTGAGCCACATCCCCAACCTTATTCTGTATTTTGTTTAGAGACAGGATCTCACTGGATTGCTTAGTGTTTTGCTTTTGCCGAGGCTGGCTTTGAACTCAAGATCCTCCTGCCTCAGCCTCTGGAGCCACTGGGATCACAGGCCTGCACCACTGCACCTGGCAATTTGTAAGATTTCTTAGATATTCCGGTGCCACCCCTGAAGTCTGAATACTTCATTCCTATGGTGGGTGTGTGCTCAAGGACAGATAACTCAGCCTAGGGTAGGGAGAAAGGGTAACTCTCACCCTACATCCTTTAGGATGGGTTTTATAAAAAAAGAAAAAAGATGAAAGATACACGTTGGTGGGATGCAGAGAGAAGGGAACTCTGATGCGTTAACTTGATTAATCATTTGACATTGTATTCATATATCATCCCACCTTGTATCCTATAAGTGTGTACAATTATGATTTGTCAATCAAAAATAATATTACTACTAATGAAAATTTTAGCTGTTGATTAAAATTAATTTAAAAATGATTATCAAAGTGTTCCATATATATTAACTCTTCATTTTCTTGTTTCATGTGAAGAAATGGAAGCTCAGAGAGCTCAAATACTTTGACCATATATAAACATAAGTGGCAGGCTGCAGTCCGAACTCACATCTTGAAATCAAAGTGGTTTCATGCAAGGATGGGGTGAGGGACAGAGTGGAATCTTTGTGGCAGGGTGGGATTAAAATATTTAGCAACCATCTGCAAGATTTATACCTTCACTGTGGTGGTTCTTTATCCTTTGAGGAGGAATTTGACTTTTGGAAATAGCCTCAAGAAATTTATAATCAGTCTGGGAGAATAAAGTGTTTGGGGGAAAAATGGATTGGGTAAGAGACATTAATATTTTTTGTTCTCTTGTGTGCTTTTGAAACATGTTCTGAAGACAAAATTTCAAATTTAGGAGAATTTTTTTTTTTTTAGTTGTACATGGCCACAAGTGTTCTGAACATCTGAACACTTACATGTGTTTGGATTTGATGATGAATAAGCTACAGTGTCTCTTCATGAAGTTTGTGGTTCTCTTTGGAAAGCAGATAGTTAAATAAAGAGTTATATTACATTGAGACAGTGTTATAATAAAACTCCTTCTAGCCACACAATCCTTCTATTGCATGATGTATAACATCAATTTTAATTTATTTTTTGGCACAAAGCAAGAGAAATTATAAATGAGTAAATGAATACATTTATTTATAAATAGTTTTTTTTAAAAGAATTCTTCTGCCTGGGAGCTTTAGAAAAAACAGAACAGGGAGGTGACTTTTGAACTAGGACTTGAAGTACTCTAATAAAGATATGTACCAGAGACAAAGAGGTGTTCAATGAGAGTTTCTTTAGTGAACAAATGACATAGGAAGCCTGTAGCTGTAGCCTGTATCTGTAGCATTATGCTTTTGTAAGAACTGATTATCCTATTTAAATTATGTTCATTCTGATCAAAAAAGCCTTATATAATAGTTTGACTGAATGAATAAATGAATACAGCATAAACTACCAGATATAGGCCAAATAATTTTATGGTGATCAACAGTAAGAAGGCTTTGGGGTGGGGGGACCAGGGCCCAGCAGCCTTGGTTTCATGCCTCCTGCTGTTCCGTTCCGCCATCCCCCTAAGGACTTGGTAGCATTAGTTCACAGTTTAAGGAGCTTAACACTTTCCTAGGTTACAGACTCTGTAATTGCATGGGATTAACTGCCCTTTAGTGTTACTTTTCTAAGTAATTTCAGGCCATTCCTTGTGAAGTCATGAAGACAGGAGCGAAATAGGAGCTGGACTGCTCTCTCCCTCATTCTCACACTGTTAAGCACAGGCAAAGTTGCTTCTGGCTTTGGCCAGTGCTTCTCCAGTGTGGGCCATGGAACCCCTACATCAGCATCACCAGGAGCAGCACTTGATTAAACACAGATTCCTGGACCCCACTCAGAACTACCAATGCACATTTTTGTAGAGATGCTTTGTGCATTTTTAAAAAGTACTCGGGTGATTATTATTCTCATGTACCCTGAAATTTAAAATCTGTTAAGAAATTACATTCTTACTCCTTCCTTCTGTAGTTTCTAGATTTCTTAGGAGATGGCCAAAAATATGGTAGCCCCTCTTCTAGTGGTTGCCCTTCCCTTCCACCCTCTCCTCACGTAATAACACTGTGATGTTTTTAATCTTTATTTTACAAACAACAAGTTTAGTTACAAAGGTCTAGCGCTCTTTTTAAAAAAAAATTATTTATTCTAATTTGTTATACAAGACAGCAGAATGCATTTCAATTCATCATATACATAGAGAGCACGATTTTTCATGTCTTTGGTTGCACATAGAGTCACACTGTTCATGTCTTCTCTACGTGTACTGATGGTAATGATATTCATCTCATTCCACCATCTTTCCTACCTCCATGCCCCCTCCCTTCCCCTCTGTCCCCTTGGCCCTATCCAAAGTTCTTCCATTCTTCCCAAGCTCCCCGCCCCCATTATGGATCAGCATCAACATATCAGAGAAAACATTTGGCCTTTGGTTTTTTGGAATTGGCTAACTTATAAGTTAGCATTATAAGTTATGTTATAACTTATAACTTATATTATAACTTATAACTTAGCATTATATTCTCCAATTCCATCCATCCATCTGCAAATGCCATGATTTTATTCTCTTTAATGCTGAGTAATATTCCATTGTGTATATATACCATAGTTTATTTGCATATTCATCTATTGAAAGGCATCTAGGTTGGTTCCATAATTTAGCTATTGTGAATTATGCTGCTGTAACATTGATGTGGCTGCCTCACTGTAGTATGCTGTTTTTAAGTCCTTTGGTATAAACCGAGGAGTGGGGTAGCTGGGTTAAATGGTTGTTCCATTTCAAGTTTTCTAAGGAATCTCCATACTGTTTTCCAGATTGGTTGCACTCACCAGCAGTGTATGAGTGTGCCCTTTTCCCCACATCCTCGCCAACACTTATTGTTGTTTATATTCTTAATAGCTGCTATTCTGACTAGAGTGAGATGAAATCTTAGAGTAGTTTTGATTTGCATTTCTCTAATTGCTAGAGATGTTGCACATTTTTTCATATATTTGTTGATCCAAATCTTCATCATGTCGGATTAGGCCCCGACTTCCTTAACACGACTCCTAAAGTGCAAGAAATAAAATCAAGAATCAATAAGTGGGATGGATTCAAACTGAAAAGCTTCTCAGCAAAAGAAATAATCAGTGAGGTAAAGAGAGGGCCTACAGAATGAGAGCAAATTTTTACCACACGCACATCAGATAGAGCAGTAATCTCTAGGATACATAAAGAAATCAAAAAACATAACACCAAATAAACAAATAACCCAACCAATAGTGGGCCAAGGAACTGAAAAGGCAGAGTGCTCTTAAGTTTACATGTAGCTTCTGGCCTTTGGAACTTGGGAGCCTAAGTTGAGGGTTGTTAAGTGATTGCTCTCAATGACTGGTCTGCAGAGGAGAGGGCGTAGGAAAGCATGACTGAAGTCCAGATATGCATTACACATTATAAAACACAAAAATGTGACTTGAAAAATGAAAGTTGATATCTTAAATGTCCTCAATAGGGGAAAGGTGAAATAAAACATAGCAGATATTTATTCTATTGAATTCTATGTAGCCATTAGGATAACTGAGGCAAGGATATGTACATTGCTACAGAAAGAAGTTTAAGGCGTGTGAGGTAAAAAGCATGTATCAGAACATATTATAGTATGGTCACATATATCTTTAAAACAACAAAAGATGCATGTGGATGTATGTATACACAACACACACATCACTTAGATATACATGATATATAAATTCATAGAGAGCCAAAGCGACACTTACTCATAAAACTGTTGGCAATAGAGTAGATCTGAGAGAAAGAAAATACGATTTTCGTGTTTCTGTTTACTCCTTTTTAAAAAAACTATTTTTCACCAGGCACAGTGATGCACACCTGTAATCCCAGGGGCTTGAGAGGCTGAGACAGGAAGATCTCAAGTTCAAAGCCAGCCTCAGCAAAAGCGAGGCACTAAGCAACTCAGTGAGACTCTATTCTAAACAACATACCAAATAGGGCTGGGGATGTGACTGGTGGTTGAGTGCCCCTAAATTCAATTCACAGTACTTCCCACCAAATTATTTTTCTGTGGAAATGGCTGTTTTAAAAAATATGTCTGTAATTTAGAAAACTACTACAACATTTTCTAGATGGACCATGTGGAGGACCTCATAAATTTCTACCTTTGAAGGGAAAGCCTAGCTAAGGTGAAAATGAAGAGCTTGGGATGTGTGTGCTCATCTCTTCATCCATAATATCAATTTGCCAGATGTTGGATTAGGCACTGGAGTTTTGTGGTATCCAAGTCATCACCTCTACCCTATCAGTATTACTGAAAGCTCAGTCCTTGTCCCTGATGCCAATCCAATAATGAGGATGTGGTTTTGAGAAAAAGGAAAAAGAAGGTTTATTGCTATGCTAGCAAAAGAAGAAAACAGGGGACTCCTGTCCCAGAGGTTTTTAAAGAGGGGATTCAAAGGTTACATTCCATGTGTTTGTTGGAGTTAAAATTCACTTGTTTATTTGGGAGATAGTCATTTCTAAGAACATCTGGTGCCATCCCCAAAGTCTGGATTACTTTGTTCCTATGGTGGGTGTGTATTCAAGGACAGATAAACCTGACTAAAATCTGCCTAGTCATGGAGATTAGGAGGGGGGAGAGATTAGGTAGGAGTGGGGAGAGAGGAAGAGAAAGAAACATGTCCATTTTAAAAATTAGTTGCAGTGGCAGAACAGCAAGGGCTATATTCAAAGCACAAAGTGGACCAGTGTTACAGGATCTTGGGGGTGACAGAAGAATAAAAAAAAATAATAACTCTATTATAGTTCCATAATAGAGTACTTGCCTAGTCTGAGTAAGGCCACAGGTTTGATCCTGACACCAGAAAACCAACAAAATAAAACACTTGAAATAGTTTGGTAGGTGCCAGGATTGAGATGTGTAGAGGTATCAGAAAGTTGGATTTGGGAAATCAGGGAACATTTCCAAAAGAAGTGACATGCACTAAGCCCTGAAGGATGTGCTCTTCTGATTCTGAATGGCATTGAAAACATGCTGACCTAGTTCCGTACATGTTTTAAACATTGTGGAATTTTGCAAACAAATAGAAATTTATAACTGAAAAGCAAAACTTTTGTGAGCCAGGCATGGTGGTGCATGCCTGTAATCCCAGCAACTCAGGAGGCTGAGACAAGAGGATCACGAGTTCAAAGCCAGTCTCAGTAACTTAGCAAGACCCTGTTTCAAAAATAAAAACAATAAGAAAACATTAAAAGGGGGTGTTGCTGAGGATGTGGCTCAGTGACTAAGCACCCCTGGATTCAATCTCCAGTACCAAGAAAAATAAAAAAATAAAAAATACTTGATGATCTGGCTACAGTGGCCCTTTAGAAGGGGCAAGAACCCTTCACAATTTGTCTCATTCACTTGTCCCTTGCCTGACTCCTGCAGATACTTGAGTTGTGACCTCTTCTATATGCTTAGATCTTCCCTCTGCTCCCTTCAGAAATCCCAAGGAAGACTGATGACTGTATGCCTGCACTTAGGAGAGAAGTAGAAGAAGCTTCTATGGCATCATAATGGTGGTGAATACCTGAATAGAGTTATAGACAGCAGTCTTACTATTGGGAAAGCAGTCATAGAACTGTCACTGAGAATTCAATGACAGTACATTCAAACAATGCACATTGATATACAAGTTTCCCAGCACCATTTGGTTAATAGACTCTTTTCTCCACCAAATTCCCTTTGCACATTCAAAAAAAAAATCAATTGAAAATCAATGTGTTGGTCAATTTCTGGACTGTTTGTTCTGTTCTATCAATGTATTTGTCTATCCTAATGCTAATAATGATGCAGAGGAGGATTCCTGTGGAGCAGAGTGACCTTGGGACTCTGTATTCACAAGTTCTTGCTATCTTGCAGGAAGAATTTCAATTGATTTGTGCAGAGTAATAAGCAGAGTTTGTTAGAAGGTGTTGTGCATAGATGCTCAGGACAGACTGAACAGGTCGACTCAGGGAGGTTAACATGGTCCTGACAAAAGGCAGGGTTGTTAAGGGTTTTGAGTCTCCTTGTTCTTGCCTCAATTTCACATGGTCACTTTATAAGTGACCATGGTCACTTTTATAAGTTTATTACACTCTGAATAGGCCTTGGCAAACTTTCTCTGTGAGGGTATTGATGTTCTGGTCTCAGGGGTGGTTGGAGTAGTTTTGACAAAATTTCAGTGATAAGGAAGGATTGTGGCTACCTGGTCTCAAGAGAGAGTGGTGACATGATCTAGAAATAGTAGTTCTCTTAAGGGATTATCATTAACTAGGTTGGGATAGGTTCCCATTTTCCAGAAGTTTGTTTGCTTTGATAAGGTTTCCCAAGATTTTAAGTAATGTTTGCCTTAAAGGATTATAATTATCAATGGCTTGGGGAAGGTTGGAAATTCTGGCTCGCATTCTCCAGATACTTGCCTGCCCAACAAGGGCTCCCTGTGGTCTTAGTTTTGGATTTTTGTTAATGTTTATGTCTGATGTCTTCCTTGTACATTACTGCCCTTCGTTGTCCTTCCTCTCCCCATCTGTCCATGGCTGACTAACCTACCTAACAATACCATACTTTCTTGCTTATTGCAGCTTTATAGTAAATCTGGAAATCAAGTAGTATAAGTCCTCAACTTTGTTCTTTTTTAAAGTTGTTTTGACCATTCTTAGTCCTCTGCTTTCTAATTAAATTATAAAAACTGATCAATTTCTGCAAAAAACAAAACAAACAAACAAAAACAACTGGGGTTTTCATTGATATTGTGTTGAAATTATAGAAGAGTTAGGAGACTTGATACTAACAATATTGAGTTATCTACCCCATAAACACAGTTTTTCTCTCCATTTATTTAGGTGTCCATTAATTTTTCTTTCAGCAATGTTTTTGTTTTTAGAGTGCAGGAGTTGTGTTGGTTAGATTTATCCCTAAAACATTTCATATTTTTGATACTATTATGAATAGTGTAAATTTTAGAAATTTCAATTTTGACTTGTTTATGGCTTGTGCATATAAATACAATTGATTTATGCATATTGATTTGGCATCCTGTAATCTTATTGGGCTCACTTATTAGTTCTAGTGGCCTCATTCCAGTTCCATTGGATTTTCTACATAGATGATCATGTTGTCTGCAATTAAGACAGTTTCATTTAATTTTCTAGATTGAGTTTTGTATGTTGATTTTGCATTTTTCAAACAACATCTAGATTGATGTTGTTTGTTTTCTGCCTTATTATATTGGTTAGAATCTCCACTACAATTTTGAATGGAAGTGATGAGAGTGGATTCTTTACCACAGGGGGAACAATTTTGTCTTTCATTATTAAGCATTATATTAGCTATAAGTTTTCTTCCTACCTCACTCTCCCCCTTTCTTTTTCCACAATTTTTATTGGTGCATTATAATTATACATAATGGTGGAATTTGTTACATAATCTTACATGCATACAATATAACAGCATAATTTGGTCAGTATCACTCCCCTTCACTTGCCTTGTCCCACTCTTTTGTTCCTTTCCTCTACTGGTCTCCCTTTGATTTTCATAAGATCCTTCACCACCTTCCCCTCCTTTTTCCTTTCTAGTTTTCACATATGAGAGAAAATATATGACCCTTGACTTTCTGTGGCTTATTTTGCTTAACATAATGTTCTCAAGTTCCATCTATTTTCTTGCAAATGACATAATTTCATTCCTTCTCCTCCTCCTCCTTCTTCTTCTGTGCAGGGTATCGAACCCAGGGACACTTAACTACTGAGCCACATTCCCAACCTTTTTATTTATTTTTTTTGAGACACGGTCTCACTAAGTTGCTGATGGCCTCATGAGACACTGGGATTCCAAGTGTGTGCCATCACACCTGGCAATTTTATTCTTCTGAATAAAAACTTCATTATGTATATATATACCAGATTTTTTTTTTATCCATTCAGTCATTGATGAACACATAGTCTGGTTCTATAGTTTGGCTATTGTGAATAAACATGGGTATTCAGGTATCTCTATAGTATGATTACTTTAATTCTGTGGACTAAATACTGAGGAGTGGTATAGCTGGGTCAATTGATGGTTCCATTCCTAGTCTTTTGAGGAAACGCCTCACTGATTTTCATGGTGCATCTACTAATTTACAATTCTACCAACAGTGTAAAATTGTTC
This sequence comes from Marmota flaviventris, assembly GCF_047511675.1. Taxonomy (NCBI): domain Eukaryota; kingdom Metazoa; phylum Chordata; class Mammalia; order Rodentia; family Sciuridae; genus Marmota; species Marmota flaviventris. Next base: position 22,532,430 of record NC_092512.1, on the reverse strand, counting down.
TTTTTCTTCACATCCTGTCTAGCATTTGTTATTATTTGTGTTCTTGGTGGCTGCCTTTGTAACTGGAGTGAGATAAGATCTCAGTGTAGTTTTGATTTGCAGTTCTCTAATTGCTAATGATGTTGAGCATTTTTTCATATATTCATTGGCCATTTATAATACTTTTGAGAAGTGGCTGTTTAGTTCATTTGTCCATTTATTGAATTATTTTTTTGTTGTTAAATTTTTTTGAGTTTTTTTTATATATTCTAGTATTAATCCTATCTCAGAAGAGTAGCTAGCAAAGATTTTCTTCCATTCTGTAGGTTTTCTCTTCACATTCTTAATTGTTTCTTTTGCTGTGCAGAAATTTTTAAATTTGATGCTATCCCATTTATTAACTCTTGGCATTATTTTCTGAGCTTTAAGAGTTCTCTTGAGAAAGTCATTGCCTATGCCTATCTGTTGGAGTGTTAACATTACATTTTCTTCTAGGAGTTGTGTGAAATTCTGGTCCAATTTCTAGGTCTTTGACCCATTTTTAGTTGACTGTTGTGCATGGTGGGAGATAAGGATCTAGTTAGTCTCATTCTCATCCTTTGACATATGGACAGCCAGTTTTCCTAGCACCATTTTTCAAAAATCTATTTTCTTCGATGTATGTTTTTGGCACCTGTCAAAGATCAAATGACTGTAGATATGTGGATTTTTCTCTGTGTCTTTTATTCTGCTCAACTGGTCTGTATGTCTATTTTTATGCAAGTATCATACAGTTTTTGTTATTGTAATTCTGTAGTATAATTTGAAGTCAGATATTGTAATGCTCCAGGATTTTTTTTTTTTTTTTTTTGTCTTAGAATTGATTTGGATAGGGGCTGTGACTGTGGCTCAGTGGTAGTATACTTGCTTGGCATGTGTGAGGCCCTGGGTTTGATTCTCAGCACCGTGTATAAATAAATAAAAATAAAGATCTACCAACAACCAAAAAATATTTTTTTAAAAAAGAATTGATTTGGCTATTCTGAGCCTTTTATTCTTCTAAATGAATTTTGAAACCATTTTTTCCTAGTTCTGTGAAGAATGTTATGGTATTTTGGTGGAAATTGCATTGAATCTGTGTATTGCTTTTGGTAGTATTGCCATTTTAGCCATATTAATTCTGCCTATCCATGAACATGGGAAGTTTTTCCATCTTCTTGTGTCTTCTTCAATTTCTTTCTTCAAAGTTCTATAATTTTCATTATATATATAATTTTCATTATATATATAACATATATGTTATAGTTGTTAAATCATTTAATTGAAACATTCCTTATCAGGTTGTTCTTTGTTAGATTTATTTCTAGGGTTTTGTTTTGTTTTTGTTTTTGAGACTATTATGAATGGGATTGTTTTCCTAATTTCTTTCTCAGCATATTCATTATTGATGCATAAAAAGCTATTGAGTTTTGTATGTTGATTTTGTAACCTTCTACTTTGCTGAATTTATTAGCTCTAGCAGACTTCTGGTGGAGTTTTTCAGATCTTCTGAGTATAGGATCATATCATCTGAAAATAGTGATAATTTGACTTCTTTCTTTCCTATTTTTATGCCTTTTAATTCATTCTTTTATCTAATTGCTTTGACTAGACTTTCTAATATAGAAGTGGTGATTTATTTATCAACTTATCCTTTATATATAACATTTATCCATTTAAGCAAATCCTCTTTCTATTTATTACTTGCTGAGAATTTTTATTAAAAAACTTTAATTAATGAATTATAATTTTACACAATAGTAGTATTCATTGTGCCATATTTGTATATATACACAAATAATTCAGTCAATCAGTAATTTGGGTTATGGTATTCATACACAATGGAGTTTTATTAAGTCATAAAAAATAAAATTATGTCATTTTCAGGAAGTGGATGGAACTTGAGAACATTATGTTAAGCAAAATAAGTCAAACTCAGAAGGTCAGGGATCACATGCTTTCTCTCATATGCAGAAACTAAAGAGGAAAAAGGAAAAGAAAGGTGGTGAAGGATCTTGTGAAAATCAAAGGGAGATCAGTAGAGGAAAGGGACCAAGCAGGGGGAATGGAGGAAGGGCTGGGGAGTGATATGGTCCAAATTATGTTGTTATATTGTGTGCTTGTATGGATATGTAAGAGCAAATTCCACCATTATGTATAACTATAATGCATCAATAAAAATGTGGAAAAAATAAAATGGGAACAACAACAAAGAATTGTAGTTAGATTTTGGTCAAATACTTGTACTACATTTCTTAGTTATGATGGTAAAATTTCTCTTTTTAAAACTTGGGATAAATCCCACTTCATTATGATATATATGATATATTCATTCTTATATATTGTTTGATTATATTTGCCATAATTTGTTAAGAATTTTTGCCTCTAGGTGCATGAGAGATATTACTATGATTTTTTTTCATGCATTATCATTGTCTGGTTTTAATATGAGTGTAATTATAATATCACAGAAGTATTTTGGAAAGGTTCCTTCCTCTTTGAATTTTTGAAAGAATTTGTGATAACTTTTTGAAAGGATTTTGTGGAATTTACCCTTTGCTCTATTTGTGGCTAATGTTTTTGTTGTGGAAATGTTTTAAATTACAAATTCAATATTTTAAGGAGATAACTATTCATATTATCTATTTTTTCCCCCAGCCCTTTTTATGTTTTATTTTGAGACAGGGTCTCACTGAGTTGCTTAGGACCTTGCTAAAAGGCTGACTTTAAACTTGTGATCCTCCTGTCTCAGCTTCCCAAGCACTGGGATTACAGGCATAAGCCAATAAACCCAGACTCATTCATTTTATTTTTTGCAAGGTCTAATCTGCTGTTACTTTCATTAAATTGTTTGTTTGGATTTTCATTTTAGGTGTTGTAATTTTCATTTCTAGATGCATGAGGTCTTTAAATTTTTTGCATATTTCTTCTGAATGCGCTTCATATTTCTTTCCTGTAACTGTTTTATTGTCTCTCTTTACTAATTCTGTGTCTGTGTCATTAATGTGTCTGCTTTCATTCAATGGTTTTCCTATTATCATAGAATATATTTTCTGCTTCTTTGAAAGCCTGAAAGTTTTAACTCAATGCTAGACATTGGAAATTGCACCTTGTTGCTAAATATTTTTTTTTTAAACGCAGTTGAATTACTTGGAAACAATTCAACAATCTGAGGTTTCCTTAAACTTTGCTAAGTGTGATCAGGGCAATTCTGAGCTGCTTTTAAGCAGAACTCCTTTAAGGGTATATCCAACCTCCTGCACCCGATACTCTGAATTCTGGCTGGTCAGAACAGGAGCTATTTCTTAGCCTTGTTTTAAATCCAAGTATTATTCTTTATTATGCTTTCAGTGGTTCTTTTTCAATCTCTGGTTATTTCCTTCTATACTGGTGTCAATACTTCTCAGCTGAAGACTCAAGGGATGACCTCTGCAGATCTCCCAGGGTCCCTCTCTATGGCTAATACATCTCTGGTACTGTTTTGGGAACTATAGTTACCTTATCCTCTCTGGGCTCCCAACTTAATCTCTTCATCTCAAGGAGTCTGATGGGCTCTCCATGGTCCCTTCCATGCTCTGCAGCTTGGAATTCTCCTGAGGCAGAAAGCCACAGCAATCATAGGGAATCATCTCATTTGTTTCTACCTCTCAGGTAACATACTCCTTTTTTGCTGAAGTCCAATATCTTGAAAGCCATTGCTTTACATACTTGTCTTATTTATTAGTAATTGCAGGTGTGATTACTAATAAATTACTAACTCTGGCTCCTGTTAGTTTATCCTGGTTAGAAAAAGAAATTTCTCAGCTGTGGTACTTTGAGATTTTAAGATTAAAATATTGGTGACTTTTGGTAAGGAATGGCTGCAGGTTAGAGGTTAAAATGTTTAGTTTTAGAAGAAGGAAGAGGATTGCATGGATATGCGTAAGATCAAATGAATGCAGGAGTTATTTGGTTAACAGGAATGAATTTTCTACCTGATGGTGGAAGATGTATGAACCCACACGGGACCATCTGTCTTTATGACCTCATTCTAGATGGGATAATATGGAAGAAAAAATTCCGAGGGAGATATGTGTTCCGAATCTAAGATAGCTGAGTGTCTGCAGCATCAGATCTTACCATGTCTGGAGCCACTTGTGTGGATAATAATTCATGATAATAACAACCATGACTTTTTGAGTCTGCTATTTTACATGGTTTATGTAAGTACAGAACAATCCCAATATGTAGATATTTTATCTTTACTTTCTAAATGATAGAACTGAAGCTCAAATAGACAAAATAACACATACCATATCTCTCAGCTATTGAAAGCTACAGAAGGGATTTAAAACCAGATTAACAAGATTCCAAAGTCCAAATCCTTATATCCTATGACATGCTAAAAGAACTCTAGACATCTACTTTAGTGGCCTTTTGAGAAAGTTCAAGAATTTGAGAAGTGATTTTTGTACCACCAACCACATTCAGCAAAGCATCTTGAGGAGTATAGAGCTGTCATCAACCAGCATTGGCCTGGCTTCAATCAATCCAGGGGAAGAACAACCAGGGGACATGAATAGGGATCCCACGCATCATGAATTCATTTGGATGTCCAGGGTCCTGCCTGAACGTTGCCCTTTGAAATCTAACTCAAGTTAAACAGAGATTGACAGGTTTCCTCTAGAAGAAATCTCATGTTTGCCCAAAACCCAGGAGAGATTTGGTCAAGATGTCATGTTGTTCCACTTTAGTAAGTTCTTTGAAGATAGAATCATGAAAGTTGAATTTTTATTATCTTGGGTAAGAGTTCTAAGGTTCTGCCGCTAAGGCCAGGATTCAATTTAATCTAATTCAACAAACATTTATTAAGTAAGTGCCTGTCTATGCCAGGTGCTGTTTCAGGCTAGGAAATCAAAGAGGAATAGACACTATTCCTACCCTAGAGGAAATCAGTCTAGCTGGGGAGATGAATGCATAAACAGATAATTACTGTAGCCTGGGATAAATATGATAGAACAAAGGCACACAGAGGGCTATGAGGGCTCGGGGAAGAGCCAATGATCCTGAGGCTGGGGATGGATGTCCCATCAGGACTCTTCAGCATTGTTTGGTTTCTTCATGAACAGTGTTTAGAGTTTCAAGCCTTTTAATATTACACTACACTGCTGTCACATTTTTTCCCCCTTGTTCCTGATGATTTCAAATGTAATCCCAGCGACTCAGTCCTGGGAATACACAGAGGAAAGTGGGGGAATTCCAAGTGGAGCCTTGAGTTTGCCTTCCATGTGTTCTGTGATTTGGGTCTATCATTGGGGCTTTTGGTTTTCATCAGGGATTGATCTTGTAAATATACTTTGTTCAGTCTTCTGTTGAATATTAATAGCAGAAACCAAGAGTTTTACTAAAAGAATGATATGGTCAGAATTCTATTAGTAAAGGGTAACCTTTTCCTGAAATGTGTTGAAATTGGATTACATTGTGATCTAGAAAACAACAATAACCAAGCTATGCTAAAATGTAAAGTATTATTGGAAAAATAATAAAATAAAAATAATAATACAAATGTAAAGTATTATTAATAATATATCTTATAGCAAGCTATGCTGATTCCTTCTTTAATTTTTGTCTTATAAAAGTAACATATGGGTCTCTGCACTTCTCCCTGGTGAGCTGTGAGACCTGTGGGTCTGCTCCTTGACTTCCCTCATAGGATGGCCCCCAAACGCCAATCTTCGCTCCAGTCTCAAACAAAAAAACCCAAACTGCCTGCCGCCCCTGAGCACGCGAATTCATCGGCCTCTCTGGGTTTGCCGAAGGGAGAAAAAGAACAACAAGAAGCAATTGAACATATCGATGAAGTACAAAATGAAATAGACTTAATGAACAAGCCAGTAAGGAGATATTGAAAGCAGAACAGAAACATAACAAACTCCGCCAACCATTTTTTCAGAAGAGGTCAGAATTGATCGCCAAAATCCCAAATTTTTGGGTAACAACATTTGTCAACCACCCACAAGTGTCCGCACTGCTTGGGGAGGAAGATGAAGAGGCGCTGCATTATTTGACCAGAGTTGAAGTGACAGAATTTGAAGATATCAAATCAGGTTACAGAATAGATTTTTATTTTGATGAAAATCCTTACTTCGAAAATAAAGTTCTCTCCAAAGAATTTCATCTGAATGAGAGTGGTGATCCATCTTCAAAGTCCACTGAAATCAAATGGAAATCTGGAAAGGATTTGACGAAACGTTCAAGTCAAATGCAGAATAAAGCCAGCAGGAAGAGGCAGCATGAAGAACCAGAGAGCTTCTTTACCTGGTTTACTGACCATTCTGATGCAGGTGCTGATGAGTTAGGAGAGGTCATCAAAGATGATATTTGGCCAAATCCATTGCAGTACTATTTGGTTCCTGATATGGATGATGAAGAAGGGGAAGGAGAAGAAGAAGATGATGATGATGAAGAAGAAGAAGGATTGGAAGATATTGATGAAGAAGGGGATGAGGATGAAGGTGAAGAAGATGAAGATGATGATGAAGGGGAGGAAGGAGAGGAGGATGAAGGAGAAGACGACTAATTGAACACTGATGGATTCCAACCTTTTTCTTTCTTTCTTTTGTTTTTTGTTTTTTTCTTTTGTTTTTTGTTTTTTTAATTCAGTCCCTGGGAGCAAGTTGCAGTCTTTTTTCCCCCCTCCCCCCAACCCCCTTGTGCTCAGTCGCCCTGTTCTTGAGGTCTCTTTTCTCAAACCATGCTTCTCAACTTATTTTGGGGGAAAATACCTTGAGCAGAATACAATGGGAAAATAATCTCTACACCCTTCTGTTCTAAATTCATTTTTATCCCTTCCTGTCTCAAAACAAAAAACTGTATGGAATCAACACCACCGTGCTCTGTGGGAAAAAAGAAAAACCTTCTGTTCCCTTCACTCTGCTGGAAGTTGGAGGGTGCTAGGCCCCTGTGTAGTAGTGCATAGAATTCTAGCTTTTTCCCTCCTTTCTCTGTATATTGGGCTCAGAGATTACACTGTGTCTCTATGTGAATATGGACAGTTAGCATTTACCAACATGTATCTGTCTACTTTTTCTTGTTTAAAAAAAGAAAAAAAAAAACTTAAAAAAATGGGGTTATAGAAGGTCAGCAAAGGGTGGGTTTGAGATGTTTGGGTGGGTTAAGTGGGCATTTTGACAACATGGCTTCTACTTTGGCATGTTTAATTGTGATGTTTAATGGACATCCTTGCAGTTTAAGATGACATTTTTAAAATAAAATTCTCTCCTAATGATGACTTGAGCCCTGCCACTCAATGGGAGAATCAGCAGAACCTGTAGGGTTTCATTTGGAATTGACATTCTCTATTGTAATTTTGTTTGTTTATTTTTAAATTTTCTTTTTTGTTTTCACTGGAAAGGAAAGATGATGCTCAGTTTTAAACGTTAAAAGTGTACAAGTTGCTTTGTTACAATAAAACTAAATGTGTACAAAAAAAAGTAACATATGGGAAGTATAGAGACAACTACTGTATTAGTTTACTATTGCTGCTGTAACAAATTAACACACATTTAGCAGGTTTACAGTAACACGGGTTTATTCTCTTTACAGTTCTAGAAGTCAGAGGTCTGAAACTGACTTCTCTGGGCTAATGTCAAGGTGTGAACAGGGCTGGTTCCTTCTGGAGGCTCTAGGAGAAAAACTGTTTCCTTGCCTCTTTAGTGTCTCATTGCTATCCATGTTCCTTGACTTGTAACTTCCTTCCTTCATCTTCAAAGCACATCACTCCAATTGCTTCTGTCATTATATCCCCTTTTCCTCTGACTTCTCCAGCATTCCTGTTATAAAGACTGGTGTGATTATATTGGGCCAACCCACATAATCCAAGATAACCTTTCTATTCAAATATCCTTAACTTAATTATATTGGCCAAGTCTTTTTTGCTATGTAAAGTAACACTTACAGGTTCTGGGGATTAGGACATTGGTATATTTGGGGACCCATTATACAGTTCACCACAACGATTTTTGTTTTGGGACTGACTCAATACTCTTCAAGAATTTATATAATTCAAATGATTCTATGTACCTATTTATGCCTTTTTCCTTTAATCTTGCATTATTTATCTATCCCAATGTATTTTTTTCAAATGCTTTTTGACAGCTGCATAATTCTTCTATAGGGTTATGTCATAATTTGTTTAGCCATTGCATTATAATTTGTATGTGTTAAGAATCTTGCTTATAAGTAATAGAAATCCAATTCTAGCCAGGTAAGCAAATGAAGGAAATTATTGTCTTCAACAACTTGATGAAACGTTAAAGAAGTCTCCACAGGATTCTACAGGGCTTCAGGAACCACTGAAACCTGGAATTTCAATAGTACCAGGTAATATCCCTCTTCATGTCTTTTTTTATGTTCTCTCACTGAAGTTTTCACCTCTCTCCCCACCCCCACCGTGTCATGATTTCAACCACTGGAGAGGGACTAGCTGGCCAGACTCTGTTTAACCAGGTCAAACCAAGCCAGATTACAAGAAGTAAGTTCTTCTCATCAAGGCATGGATTTAATCTTAGGGAATTCAAAATCAGGTCTTACTGATTAGGGACCTTACTCAGAGTGTGGCCCACAGGTCCACAGCATCAGTTATACTTAGGAGCTTGTTAGAAGTGCAGGACCTGGGCCACCAGGAATCATCTGCAATGTAACAATAACCAGGGGCTTGCATGCCCATAGAAGCACTATTGTAGTATCAGCCTTTTTCTGTCCTTTGATTTTTGTGGGTGTTGACAAAGCCTGTGTTGACTGAGCAGCAATCAAGTGTTGTAGCAGTAGGGGGAACAGGTGAGCATGGCTCAGTGAGACAGCAAAACCAGCAGCTCCGGGGGCATTGAGCACCACACTCATACCAACCATCGTGGCAGTTCCTTGCATCATGGGGTGTCAAACCAGAAGAGCGAAGATCTGCAGCTGCATCCTCCATATGCTGTCTAAAGCACCTCGGGAAAAGATGGCCTGGCCAAGCAAATCTGGTGTTGGGCTCTGTCCCTGCCTGGCCCACCCCAGACAATCAGCTCATTTGTCCTCCCATATGTTTGTGATTTTGGTAACACAGTGGGCAGAAAAGGGTGAAGCCAACATACTGTGATGTCATTTTGTTGATTACCTGTGAGGCTTTTTCCCCATTGTACATAAATCACCTGTGGGGACTTGCATCTGGGCCTGCTGTGATGCCCGTCCTATTAAGCGGCATATGTTTTTCATTACTGTTGCGAGCCAGGGAAATGTCCAACCTCGAGTATCACCTGGAAGGAAAAACTAAGAATTTGCAGAGGGAGGGGAATGGGAAAATAAACAAGGAGAGAAATGAATTACAGTGGATGGGGTAGAGAGAGAAGATGGGAGGGGAGGGAGGGGGGATGGTAGAGGATAGGAAAGGTAGCAGAATACAACAGTTACTAATAGGGCATTATGTAAAAATGTGGATGTGTAACCGATGTGATTCTGCAATCTGTATTTGGGGTAAAATTGGGAGTTCATAACCAACTTGAATCTAATATATAAAATATGATATGTCAAGAGCTTTATAATGTTTTGAACAACCAATAAAAAAAGAATCAATTTAAAATAAGCTGTGGATACAATTAATATAAATATGAATAAATAGATAATAGGGCCTTTGAGATCAGATATTCCTATACTGTGATACAGTGAGAAAGGGCATAGACTCCTCTGTACCTGGGTTCAAATCTTAGGTAGTCAGGTAAGATGGCTTCAACTGCAAGTAGTAAAACTCACAATGCAACCAGATTAAATAAGAAGGGCACTGATTCTCTCAACTAACATCTGTTCAAAGCAAGGGCTACTGTAGCCAGCCATTGGATGTCTGGGCTCCATGTCCATCTTCCTAAAATTCTTTTGATTCTAACACCTGAGGGACAGCAAGATGGCCACAGGTGTCCCAGGTCATCAGTTCTCATATTTCCTGGGCCCAAATTATATCATATGCCCATGTCTGCACCAGAAGTAAATAGGTCCACCTAATTGGCTTAGACAAATAAAGATACACTTTCTGGTTCAAAGATAAAGCTAGCTTCCCTAGAAAAATAGGATGCTCACAGAAGGAGGAATAAAAATAAAAATACAATTCTTTTAGGAAAGAGGAAATGGGGGTATGGAGTATAGGGTTAGTGTTAGGCAAACAACAGTGCTACAAGGGGTCAGAGCAGCATCTATAGCCTAGAATTTGGGAAGTGACAGTATTATGTAGCTCTAGAGAGGATTTAAGAAGGAACAGTCACCCTGACAACATTCTCCATGTTAATAAAAATGTTCTGCAATGGATTTTCTTGTACAACAAATATAAATATTACCAGAGTGGAAATGATATCAGAGACACAACAAGGTATTTCAGGGAATGGATCTCACCACATTTTCCTTCTAATTCTTAAGAGGGAGGTAGCACTCTGGGGATCTTTCAGACTAAAGGTGGGATGGATGGATGATGCCAGAGCAGGTGGGGATCACAGGAGTGAATTTAGAGGTTCAGAAGTATTTATAAAAGAAGAACATGAGAAATGTTTGTGAGCATGAAAATCTTTTGTATCTTGATCTATTAATATTTATATCCTCATTGTGATATTAGACTATGGTTTTAAAAAGTGTCATTGTTGGAATAAACTAAGAAAAAGGAAGCTAGTACTAGAAGAAAAAGTAGGTCCAACCCTATATCATGTCAGCTTAGGAACTGACTTCCTTAGGAACTCGGAAAACACAAGAAGTACAATAAAGAACCAATAAATGATACAGTATCAAACTAAAAAGCTTCTTCACAGCAAAGGAAACAATCAAGAATGTGAACATAGAGCCTGCAGAATGGAGAAAACCTTTACCACTTGCACCTCAGATAGAGCATTAATCTTCAGGTTATACAAAGAACTCAAAAAACTTTAACACTAAACCAAACAAAAAAACTCATAAAAACAACAACAAAAGAAAAACAACCCAATCAATAATTGGGCAAAGGAACTGAACAGTCACTTCAGAGAAGAAATACAAATGGTCAAAAATATATGAAAAAATTTTCAACATTAGAGAAATGCAAATTAAAATTACACTGAGACTCCATCTCACTCCAGTCAGAATAGCAATTATTAAAAATACAATTAACAATAAATGTTGGTGAGGATGTGGGGATAAAGGTACACTCATACATTGCTGGTAAGATCACAAATTGGTGCAACCACTATGGAAAGCAGTATGGAGATTCCTCAGAAAACATGGAATGGAACCACCATTTGACTCAGTTATTCCACTCATTGGAATATACCCAAAGGAAACTTAAAATCGGCATACTACAGTGATGTGGCCACATCAATGTTTATAGCAGCTCAATTCACAATAGCCAAGCTATGGAACCAACCTAGGTGCCCTTCAACAGATGAATGGATAAAGAATATGTGGTATATATACACAATGGAATATTCCTCAGTCATAAAGAAGAATGAAATTATGGTATTTCCAGGTAAATGTATGGAACAGGAGATTATCATGCTAAGTGAATTAAGCCAATCTCAAAAAACCAAAGGCTGAATGTTCTGTCTGAAATGTGGATGCTAACACACAATACATGGGGTGGGGAAGAGAAGTTCATTGGATTTGTTGAAGGGGAATGAAGGGAAGGGGAGGGGATGAAAATAGAAAATACAGTAGAATTAATTGCTCATAGCTTTCCTAGCCTTGTATTTGAATACTCAAACTAGGTATCCAAACCTAGTTTAATAAATAAAGGAAACACAGGTGACATTGTGTACACATTGAGTACAACCACAAGAACAGTATCCTTTTATTATTATTATTATTATTATTATCCATTAAGTCATTTATTAGACATATCTTTTATATAATACCAGTTGTAAGACTAAAAAAAAACTCCACATAGATTCATTAACTTTAGGAGGTTAATAAATAAGAGGGAAGCTAGATGTTTTATACAAATATGACTTAAGATGGATACAAAAACTAAGGATTTAAACTTATCTGGCTTGGGGATATAGCATAGTGGCAGAACGCTTGTCTAGCATGCATGAGATCTTGGGTTCCATCTCCAGCACTGCAAAAACAAAACAAAAAAAGTTTGTCAATGTAATAGAGGCAGTGATTTGTTAGCACCAATTAAACCAAAAAGAAATCTCAACATAACCAAATGAAATGAGAAATTGTGGGAATGTAACATTTTGTCCTGATCACCTTTCCTCATAATCTAATCTAGGATCCTAAGGCAAATTTAACCAATAGGACATAGGAGTTGGGGCTGGTGGAATAAGTGGTTATAGGTAGTTACCAATATAGACTCAATTATCAATACAGTCTTTTCCAAAATGTCTGTCATTAGCTGTTGGTGCTGCCTCAGTTTACCTGAAATTATTATATACCTAGTGAAGCTAAAAAATAATTGCTTGCTTTAAAGGGATGTAGGGATCTTGAATTTTCTAATGCTCCCTGCTTTCCAAATGGAATTGGAAAGGGGGTAGGTTTCCCAAAACAAAGCATGTATGAAGCCTAGCAGGGACGATAAGGACAAAAGATGGCTAAACAGAAAAGAATAAAACAAAAAGGGGAAATCCTGAAAAATCTATGTATATAAAAATTAATCCAAACAATCTAAACATATACAAGTGTAAAGCTTTAACATCTAAATACCCAAATATTGGACCAATCCATGCTGTCCCCTTTTCCCACAAAATACAAGACACTGTACAAGATACTGTACTAATTTGAACCACTAGTTGAAAATACGTGGTTAAGAAGAGGATTTTGGATTCAAAGTCATCAAAGTACCAATTTAAAAATAACTTTTATAAACATATTTTGATAAAGGCCATAGAAACACTTGTCACATTGTTCAAATGCTCCATGGCAAGACTTCTGATGAGACCAAACAGGTCTCACGATATCAAGAGAGTATCACAGAAATAAAGCCAGTATGACTAAATCCAAATCAAGTCACATGAAGTGCCTCATGTACAATACAAACCTAGTTTAATAAATAAAGGAAACACAGGTGACTGTACTCTGGGAGAACCTACAGTTCTTCATGGCCTGTTCATAATCTTGTCTGAGACTCTACTGCCACTTGAGTTAGTCTAAGTACGGCCATGAAGTTTGTCGCCATCTTGCCTTGCTGATGCCACTGTGCCAGGTTGTACCAAGACACCAGCTGGCACATGAGGAATTCATGCTCATGAAGATCATGTGTATCACCAATGGAGTCATCTTCTCCAGGCCAAGCTGGCAAACCCACTTCTCAGCTTTGCTTCTCAAAGTAACAGTAGTCCAAAAACTTTTTCCAGAGTGAACTTCGGGTCCCCAGGTTTTGTTTCTTCAGAAATGCATTCAGTTGTCTTTTCCAGAATGTCTGCTACTCCCACCAAGTCCTTACAGAAACTCTGGATTCCAAATATCGTGGCGTCTTCCACACGTCTCTGGGTTCTTCTTATGTTTTCACAATCAGCTACAGCTGTCTGGTATCTCAGTGTTAAATCCTGGGCTTCTTCTCCCATTTAACAGCTTTTAGCTTTAAGGCTCGTTCAGCAAGAGAGAGCCCAGGCTCATCAGGAAGGTCCTCAGAACTGCAGTCTTCACCAGCAGTTCTCTGGGTGGCAGTGCTGAATGGGTGCAGCCATACCCAGAAGGGTTTTTTTTTTTTCTTCCTGATCATTTCTCTACCTCACCAACAAACTGCCAAAAGAACTGCTATGCGAGGCCAGGAGGTCAAGAACAGGATCCTGATTAGAATAAGTTATACTCTGTGTATGCATGATATGCCAAAATACATTCTACTGTCACGTACAACTAAAAAGAACAAATAAAAAAAGAAAAAAGGTAGTTATCATTTCTTTCAATTGCAAGTGAACTCACAGTCACCTCAACATAAAAAGTTTAAAACATTGTATTAAATCAGTATTTTGCTTGATAACTGAGTTGTTTTGTTTTGTTTTTTTGCACCCGCTAAATTTTTTCCTGTGACAGGTATCTCCTCACACTTAGGCTGAGTGCCACTTTCTAGTAAATTATCTTAGGCAAATAAGATATCCTCCCTAAGTTTCGGTGTCTTCATATCATATGCAAAATGGGAATGACAGCAGTTCTTATTTTGGGGGTTTTTGTCAGGATTAAATGATAACACATGCAAAATAACTATTCTAGTTAGTTATATAATTATATCGGAACATGGCAACTAGAGTGTGTAAAAATGGGCACACATGATTATAGGGCTTGGGTTAGAAGAAGAGTTTATTTTGTTTAATGACAAGTGACAGGGCCAGTGAGGGTCCCCAAAATGTAGCCCTCTATGCTTGTTTTAATGCTCTGCTGTCACCACCTTGAAATTCTTATTAATTTTTCAACAAGAGGCCACGTGTTATATTCACACACACACACATGCTCTTTTCCTTGTTTTTCTTGTTAGTATTTGTTCTGCATCACTCCACAGATAGGTAACTAGTCCTGTTCTCTCCACCACCCTGACTTTTTCAGCACTGGGAAATGAACTCAGGGCCTCACACATGCTAGGCAAGTGCTCTTCTCTTTGAGCTACACTCCCAATTCTTTTTCTCTTTGAGACAGGGTCTCATTAATTTGCCCAGGCTGGCCTTGAACTTATGGTCCTCCTGCCTCAGCCTTCAGAGTCACTGAGATTAGAGTCATGCACCACAGCACCCAGCTCAACTCTGTCTCTCTTTATTCATAGCGTGAGAGAGAGCGAGCGAGACTGGCAGAGTCACTGTCTCCTCCCTGCGTGAAGACAGAATGTCTCTTACCTCAGCAGGCAGGGCTGTTGGTTCACCCCGAGAGGCAGCTCTGCTCTCAAAGCTGTTCTCCATAACTCAGTCCCTTTGTGACAGCTCCTCATTCCGTGATGTTCTTCAGATCCTACCAAAATAACATTTATCTGCAGGTGGAAACCTCACTGGCTTTGTGAGTGTATGGCGAGCGGTGGCCTTGTGTGGGCTTTCCCTCCAATTTTGTGGGTTTGAGTACTTTTGCCTGGTCATTTTTCATTAGGTTAAAGAATTTTGTGGACAAGATCGGGGCTTTGCTTAGCCACAGTGAAAATAAGTCTGTGGGTCTTGAAGAAACAGAGGAGGCTCAAGAAGAAAAACACAGAAAATCACTAAATTATCACTTTAGTAATATTTCCAAATTGTCAAAACCACTCTGAAGGCTGTCTTGCTCATGAGAGGCATTCTTGGGGTTTTACAGACAGCGTGGGGAAGGAATTACTCTGTCAGATGGCTGAGGATGTAGCTAGTAAAATGATCCGGCAGAGCAATATTGTCTTTGGAGCTGACAAGGGTGAGTCCTATTTATCCAGGTGCAGTGCTCATGTGCAAATGTGTCCACTCAGCCCTCCGCCTGTAGGCCCTGCCAAGATGGCCAGGTGTTGCCCTGGGCTAGCAGGTTTAGTGTTGGGAAGGTTGCACCTTGCCTGAAGCTGGGGGAGCCAGGAAGGGTGTCAGTGGCACCTCATGGTGAAATGATGTGCCTGCGATAACAAAGAACTCTAAACCAAAGGAGCCCACAGTAGAGGAGTTCCAACCAAGCTTAGAAGTGATGAAAGTGAAAAGAAAACTTAGCTGGGGTTGGAACTGTGGCGAGGGTTGTGACAGTTCATAAATCAGTGAGTCTGGAAAATGTTAAGTCTCAACAATAAAATTGAGAAGTTGCAATACTGTCATTAAACTCGTATTATTTTAAAAATAGTAATTGTTAACATGTGTGTGTGTCTTCCCTCTGCAGATATATCTTATTTATTCATAGGAAAGCCTGCATTCTCTGGGAGAGAGTGTAGTGTATTGGCTCATGAAATGGGTTCTGCCACTGCCAGCCATGTGATCATGGGTGGGCTGATTAAGATCTCTGAACCTCGGATTATGCATCGGTAAACCAGGTTTAATAATAATCGTCTCTATAGATGTGGTTTTCAATTATTTCTTGGAATAAGAAAGACAATTTAATATCACAATACAATATGCTAGACACAAACATATATCCACACAGGTATAATTAAAACAGAGTTTTTATTAAATGATGTGTCCCATTATTATATTTGGTTCACTCTTTTTCCTTTGCATTTTATTTAAGAAATACTGGTTGTGACCCACTAATGTGATTTCATAACTTAATGTTTCAAAAATACTGTGGAAGATTAATATGCATACTAAAAAATGCAATTTACATAAAATGCTTAACTCACAATACTTGGTCAATATATATAAATTTCTGTTTTTCTTCCTTCTTGACCTATCAGACTTAACATTCACTACAATTTGTTTATGTATAATGTTTATGGAGTTGTCGTAATACAGCTAATACAGTAAACTAAAGATGTTAAGTTTCGAAGTATCAGTTCTGAGTTGATGTGGCTGATGATAAGCTGTTAGACACCTTGACTATTCACTGAGGATTTATGTGATCCTGGGTTATATTTAGTTTACAACAAAACTAATCAACAATACACGAAATAAGCTTTTCAAAATTGCTATACATGGATTGTTAGGGATAACACTTGTATTTTCAACTCAGGCTTCAGATTAGGACAATTTGGAGAACTTTTAAAATATGGCCAATGACATTCTTCTAATAGTCTGCATAGAGCCTGAACATCAAGATTTTCCAACATGGCCTCAGGTTAATCCAACGTGCAGTCAGGGTTAAGAGCTGCTGCGTTTTACAGTGCTGAGACTAAGACACCAGTAGGATAAAGAAAAGTAGATATAACATAGTGAGAACTTTTCACCACTCCTCCAACACCCTAATCCCATCAAATATTATCTCTGCTGGAAGACAAGTTCTGGCAATTTGTTTGAATCATGGTATGCATTTACCAGTTGTAAAGTGAAATTTCCTTGCACATATTCTCAATGCAGATTTCTTGCTAATTCCAACCAGCTGGTGTCTGGGTTGGTGTGAACTGTGGGGGCTGTTTGTCATTCTATCTTCCTGGGCCACCTCAGGAGGGCAGAGACTGTCCAGCTGCCTCAAGCCTGCTATCTATAGCAGTTTATAGTAAGTATCTTCTTCCTCTTTGTCCCCAACACCTTGGTCCACTCGTCTGCTGTAATGCCCTGCAGATTATGTTATACTCCATCTTTTTCTACGCTTTCATCCCTCATAGGCCGTGAGTCTTTAGACCATACTCTGTGTTTTGGATGCCTTTATGTTTCCCCCACCTAGCACAGGGCCTGAGTTTTTGCAGGGGTTCAGAACATTTTGCTGAATAAATAAATGAATGACTTTAGTATTCAGGGAAGTCGGTGGCTGTCTGGGAGGCTGGGGCAGAGTTTGGCATTACAGCCTCTCTTGACCTGTTCTTTGGATCACTCCAATCCTTTTGCTGGAAATGGGGGTTTTCTTTATTGTAATATCAAAGGGAAGTAAGTCAAAACCTGGTGTCATTTGCTCACAATTAAAAATCCATAAATTGGAAAGCCCTGTGCCAGGGACCTCAAACTCTGTGATGGATTTCTGGTTTCTGAGCACTAGTAGCCCTAGTAACGTGGCCAGTTGTCTCCTGTTTTGGAAGCCAATATGATACAGCAGAGAAATCAAATCTCCTGAGAACTAAAGGTTTTCAAGTGCATGCTACCCTCCTAGCTGGGGCTGGAGTTCCTTAGCCCAGGGCCTGGACTTCTGGCCATTGGCAATGATCATGATCTAATACATCAGACTGGTGAAGAAGCAGTTCGAAAAGTATGATTTTTCAAATCAACCAAGAAAGCTGGTTAATTTTTCTTGGAAGGAATAGATGAGTCTGGGTGATCCTGGTCTTTGCAGGGAAGCAAAGGAGATCATAAGTTACAAACATGAAATGCCTGTGTTTGATCTCTCTCCCTTCTCAGAACAGTTTTTTTTTTGGGGGGGGGGATGGGGGAGGTACTAGGGATTGGACTCAGAGGCACTCAGCCAACGAGTCACATCCCCAGCCCTATTTTGTATTTTATTTAGAGACAGGGCCTCACTGAGTTGCTTAGCACCTCACTTTTGCTGAAGCTGGCTTTGAACTTGAGATCCTCCTATCTCAGCCTCCCAAGTAGCTGGGATCACAGGCATGCGCCACTGTGCCTGGGTTCAGAACATTTTTATACACCATAGATTATTTACTTCTAATCTGAACATAAAGGCTTATATGTACATGTAGCAAATATCAAAAATATTAAGTCTTTGGAAGACACTAAAAACCAATCATAATCTCATTCTACAGAGGAAACATTGGTGGTATTTTTGCATGTACATTTGCTCTCTTTTTATTAGGTGTGTGTTTATATTTGTGTTTGCATATAGCAATATTATATTTAACTTCATAACCAAGCTTTTCACATAAAATACACTATAAGGGCTAGGAGTATAGTTCAGTGGTAGAGTACCTGCCTAGCATGCATAAAGTTCTAGGTTCAATTCCCACTACTTTAAATAAATAAATAAATAAATAAATAAATATCTGCGCTTCTAAACTGTTTATCTATGCTTATTTAGTTACTGAAATTTCTCTTAAATAGACCTTGAGAAGTACATTCTTTACCTAGTCTAGCAATCTGGTACCAGGAATTACTTATGATTGTTGGTGCATCTGTGGAAAGACATTCAGGTCATTCTGGGTTAAATCTCTTTCTCTGTTTATAGAAATCAAAATCTGTGCTAAGCACAGTAAGTGCTTGATGAACTCAGGAGGTGTTCAGTTATGTGAATGGGATTGAGCAACTCAGGTATATCCACAATTAGGTGTGGGTTTGAAGGTCATATCAAAGAATCTTGTAGAAGCTGAAGTTCATCTCAGGCACCCTTTCATGAGACAGTCTGAGGGACATAACTGGAAATACATGATCCACTGACTCCTGATCTATGTAGAACCACAAGGTCTGTTCTTAAGACCTTCAACTGTCTGGGTCTTCATTTCTTCATCCTCAATAATGGTGATCCTGACACTTAGCTCACAGGGAGGTGATGTAAAGGACGTGAGAGTTGTTGGGAAGGGTTATGAAAAAGAGCTTTCCATGGACCCTCAATTGAGTAGGATTCCTGCCCTTTTTAGAACATATATCAAAACATGATTATTTCGAATTCCCTCTGATGAAGAAATATGACTGAATAGGTATCCTGAAAAAGCTCTTGTTTTTCCAGTTTCAAATTGGGGTTTCACATGTAAGTGTTTTTATTTATTTTCATGACATATGCAACCAGTGCACCTTTTGGTCTCTTGGAATCTGGTTTGTTTAATAACGTCATCTTCCAGCTGTGCTTGATTTGCTTTTGATGAGCACTCACTCTAAACACTATGCAAACATCAGGTTTAGGTTATGTTGACAGGAAAGGAAATACTGGAGGCCCATGCGGCTTATTCATTTATTTGTCTGTGTATTAAGTCATTCAACAAACACTGAACATTCCCTTTGTATATGCTGCGATAAATGTTGGATACAGAGGTGAAAGGGACCATCTTTAACCCTCAAAAACTCACATTCCCGTGAAACTGGAAGACTTGTCAAGAAATTATGTTGCAATCTGATAGAGTTATAGTAATTTTCTAAATACTCTTGAGCTCCTTCTCTGTGCCAGAGAGTTTTCTGAGGCTGAGATATAATTGTGCATGCACAGCACTTGGCTCCCCAAAGATAATGCACTGGTTGGAAGAAAGTTACAATTTGGCTGTCCTGAATGCTGAGATGAAGGCATTGAACTTTATGTTTGTGTTTTGAATAAGTTTTCAATGGCAATGAGGAAAATGGATTTCTTGGTGAGGGGAGTGGGCATGAACATTGTCAGGGAGAAAGGTTAGGAGTCTTATCCAGTTATCTAAGAGAAAAATGAGCCTATAATCCCAGTAACTCTGGAGGCTGAGGCAGAAGGATTGCAAGTGTGAGACCAGTCTGGGAAACTTAGTGAGACCCTGAGACCCTGTCTCAAAAGTTAAATTAAATTAAATTTAAAAGTCTAGGAATATATCTCAGTAATAGTGTGCCCCTGGGTTCAATACCCACCACCACAATAACATAACATAACAAAATTAAAATGATAAGTGCTTGAATTAAAAGCAGCAGTGGTGATAAAAGAGACGAAGGGATGGATGGAATGGAAACCCAGGAGACAGAATCTATAGATCTATAAAATATAAATTGGAACATTGGATGAGAACTATTGAAGGGGTTGGATTCAGGGATGGCTAGGTTTTGGTTTTAGGGACTTAAGTGATTGATGTGTTGTGATGCAGTGGGACCATTCAAAATTATCCTGCATGTTCCTTCATTAATTTTTAGGTTGCCATGTAAAGAAGGCACCACCGTCCATGGTACAGAGAGATGGCTTGCTGACTTGCGCAAGTCCTTTCAGGTTAGGAATACAGTTTTAGTATATATGTGTTTTTATATATGCATATTTAGGGTGTATATATAGATACACATGTAAATTTGACATAAACACTGACCTCCACTTGGCTAAGTGATCACTCATGTGTTTATGGACATCACTTTCTTCTTCTTTTTTTTTAATGACATGTTATTGTAATAGGACAGTACTGAAATCATGTTCATGGGTTCTAAAGGCAGACTACCTGGGCACAAGCCCTGGTTCCATCTCTTACTTGCAAAGGGACCTGGTGTGCATAAAGTAACCATGTCTTCTCTGTGTGTCTGATCTCTATAAAACCACCATTACAATTGCACCTGCCACACAGGAATGTTTGGGGGATTAAATTAGTTGATTCATGGCAATTCATTTAGAATGCATCCTACCTGGTACATGGCAAGTGCTCTCTGATGGTTATCTCTTATCATTTCCTATTATCTCTTTTTGCCAAAAACATCTCCATGAGAACAAATCCTCTAAAGGTCCCTATTGCTTGAATGGTGTCTCTGTTGCTGACACACAGGGCCCTAGCTCCATGCTAGACTCTGTATCGTGGCTATGCATATATTACCTCCTTCAGTGTCACAGCAGAGTTATGTGCACCTGCCTGTAGATCATATCCGGGTGTTATGGATGCAGCAATTGGAGATGTTATGCAACTTGTCCCAAATAATTACAGAGCTGGCAGGTAGAGGAAGCAGGAACAAAAGTGGACCACCTGACTAATGCACATAGTCATAATCCAGGCTGCTGTGAGGGTAACCAGGAACCAGAGCACCTGCTATTTCCAGCAGGACACTGGTAGGAAGGGCCTCATTATTCCAACCTCAGAGACACATTGCTTCTCTGAGTTGAAGAGCTGAAGCTGTGCCACACACAATGATGAAGTGCCACCTAGGAGGTCTTCCATCATTTAAATGACAGATGGTGTTTCTTCCTTTATCTCGCTCCCAGCCATCCAGCCTGCCACAATCAAGTGCCCCTCTCCTGTTACTCTTTCTGAGATTTAGACTATTTATAGAATCTTTGAAACAAAAGATATAAATGCAAGTGGCAAAACATTGTAACAATGTGATATGAAAAAGATTATTTTAAATGCCAATCAACTCAACTGGGTTGTCTGAATGGGAAGAGCCACTTAGAAGAGAATATGCTTTGAATACACAATGGCCTGAGTGATCCGTTTATCCATTTCCATACCAACACCTTCATCTTGTTGGAACTTGGTAAACATCAGGCCCCATCTTTCATTTTGCCTTTCAATTAGATTCCTTTCCTGCACATGCTGTTGATGTGAGTTGCCATCTTTCCTGAAGCTAGCCCTGGTGCACAAATGGCACAGGCCATCTGATACAATGTGAAATATGAATAACTCCCCTGTCTTTTTCAATTTCAAGCTGTGACACTCTGGGGGAATTTAGGAATAAGCTATTGATGTAGGTTCTTTCCCTGGTTCTGAAACATGGGAACTTTTTTTAAAATATTTTTTTATTGGTTGTTCAAAACATTACAAAGCTCATGATATATCATCTTTCATACATTTGACTCAATTGGGTTATGAACTCCCATTTTTACCCCAAATACAAATTGCAGAATCACATCGGTTAC